>NW_005843343.1:127149-134461 GCF_000455745.1 Alligator sinensis | reverse complement strand
GGAAAGAGGCATTTCTCTCTGGAACCCTTAGGGAGATCATCAAAGGCTGCTACTGTACAAGTTGCTCTGCCTGCTTCTGCTCTGTGAATGTTGCTCTGCTGCTCAGGCCCACAACTACTCTTCTACTTAGGAATTGTCAACAGTGCTTTGGAAGCACCACTGTGGTCTCCACTGCCTTTCATGGTCTAAGATCACTGGTGTTGTGGGTGGGAGAGGGATTCAACCACTGCCACTTTGGGGACCACCACTTGAATCTCCTTCACTTGGATCTTGGTTTTCTCCAATTAAAAAAAAAATCCCAATTTTCGGATTAAAAAAAGTAACCCCAAATCCACATTTTCCATGATTTAAATGAAGCACCACTAATATATAGATCATTTTAATCGTGGAAAAAATGTGGATTTGGGGTTACTTTTTTTTAATCCGAAAATTGGGGATTTTTTTTTTTAAATCAGAGAAAAACAGAGTCCCTGCTAATCAGAGAACTTCACTGAGAATGTTCTCAAAGGCTAAGGACAGACATTACACACAAACTGATTTAAGTGATCAGAAACTGGTTTAAACCTGTAACTGAACACATGTTCAGTGTACATAAACCAGTTTGAAAATGGCTGAAACTGGTTTGAGATAAACCTGGTTGAAGGTAGTATCAGACTTAACTGATTTGGTTTAAATTGGTTTATGCAATGCCTGTCCCAGACCCCTTGCTGGTTTGCTGAGGAGGTGTCTGTGTATTAGCTAACAGACCACATGCTGGCTACAGTTTGTGCTGAATCAACAGGTGGAATCAACAAGTAGCTGGTAATATCCCTTTGTTGTTTTCTTAATTGGGTGATGAACACTATTATCAATTCCCTGCTGGTCTAATTAGAGCTCCTGCTGGAGCCTGGCCAGGCGCCCTCATCTCCATGCTGTGGAAGGAAAGGAGGGCTGCTCTAGCACCCCCAACTCCCCAGCTTCTACCCTGAGCCACCTGCATTTCTGGGATGTCTATCTAGTTACAGAATCAATTTAGCCTAGCTAGGTTAGACTAACCTGCAAAGATTAAATTAATTCAGGCTCAGGCTTTTTGAATGTCTGTCCCTAGCCAAAGGGTGACTCTGGTTTGAAGGTTCCCTGATTAATCAAGTCTGCTCCCCACATATGTGTAGGAGCCTATAGACTTCAAAGACAGTCTCCATTACCACATATAGCACTGATAGGAAAAAGGAATGACAGTTGCATAGTAGTCCCATTGGAAAGCCCTACATTGGAAATTGGTATTCACCTCAGCCAGGTTAAACTCTACTCTTTTAGCATCCTCTTTCTCTTTAGGTACCATATCCAAACAGGATGTTGGTGATCATGGTCTTACACAAATCTCTTCTGTTTGAGGCATATAGAATTCTCAGTGTTGATACATTCATCCATTTAGACTCTTGACATAAGCCAAGCTCTGTCTTCGATGATTTTTCCTGCCTTCAATCTTTCCAGTTAGAACCAGACTTTCAATTTCCTCTTTCCTCATAATGTATCTGAGAAACTCCAACTGTCTTTTTCTGATGTTAATCAGCAGCTTCCTCCAGCTTCCTCTTAACAAAGTATCTTCATTTGAAGTGTGACTTCTCCAACATACCTTCAAGATGCACCTTAAGAATGATCTCTCAGTTACTTCAATTTTCTTTTCCATACCTGGTGACATTGTCCAGCATTCTGATGCATACATGACGACTGGTGTAACATATCTGAAACTCTTAACTTCGTCCCCTTAAAATGTTACTATTTGTCAATATCTTTTATCATTTTCAGAAATGCATCTTTTGCCATCCCTATTCTCCATTTTATTTCATGATCACACTTCCCAAGTACTTAAATTTATTGACCTACCTCATCTGCATGGATCCTGGTTTTCTGCGATTAAAAAGCAACCAATTTTTGGATTTTAAAAAGTAACCTAAAATCTGCAATTTTCCATGTTCAAAATGAAATACCACTAATATATAAGATATATATCTATATATTAGTGGTGTTTCATTTTAATCATGGGAAAAATGTAGATTTTGGGTTACTTTTTTTAATCTAAAATTTGGGGGTTTTGATTTGTTTGTTTTTTTTAATCAGAGAAAAAACAGGATTGCTGCTGATCTGTTTCTTTTCCTCTTCGATGTTGCATACCGGGATGATATTCTTCTTTGTAATTACCATGCAGTCTGTTTTCCTACAATTAATACTTAGACCCTTCTTCTCACTGTCACTAACAATTTTATCTAAAATTCCTTGAAGTTTCTTTTCTGAATCTGCTATTAAGACTGTGTCATCAGCCTAATGCAAGTTGTTCAAATTCTGTCCACCAATGATCAGACCTGGTAAATCCTCCATCTCCCTCAGTATTTTCTCACTGTTCAAGTTGAACACACCAGGTGAAAAAAGAGCCCTGCCTCCTAGCTCTCTTAGGTTGAATGAAATCACTCACTTCATTTTCTATCTTCACTGCTACAGTTTGGTCCCAACAGAGGTTTCTTAAGATTCTCAGGTTTTTACCATCAATATCCAATTCTTCCAGCATTTTCATTAACTCCTCATGATTGACTATCAAAAGTTTTGGTATAATCAATAAAACACAAGAAAAGGTTTAATCAATTTTGGTATACTCAATAAAACACAATCTTTTCTTCTGTTTTTTTAGCATCCAGATCCTCAATCTTAAAGCAGTTGAAGTAAATTTCTTCCAGGGAAAACAAACTGAGAAGATAAGAGAAAGTATCTATTTCCCTGCTCTCCTTCACTTACAACATTCTTGGGTGTTACTTGCAGAAACAATATATTAAAAATCAATTAGGCAAAATTGTACTTTTTCAAAGGGAAATACTAGCACCACTGAAGTCAATGGGAGATTCACTGACTTCACTGGGATTTCACAAGGGGAAGAATTTTGCCATTAGTTTGTAGGTGTGCCCTTAGGAGCTCACTTGCATAGTTAAGTCTAATGTTAGGCTCAGAACTAGCTGTTTCTAGGTCATACTGACAACCTCATCTTTATTTTCATGTCTTTCCTAATGAAGTAGCTTGAAGAGAATGATTACATATATTTAAATTTAGATGCTAAGAATGGCACCCTGTCCCTATGCTATATATGATCTTAATTCAGGAAAACACTTAAGCACTTACTTAAATACATTCCTATTTTGGAAAGCACTTAAGTATTTGCATAAAGTTAAATGCATGGAGGTAGAGACACTTCCAAAAGACACACAATGTAATACAGTTTTTAAAAGAAAAATCATTCCTTCATTTCTATTTTTCTTTACTGATTTAAAGCTTCCCTGTGGTAATAAAATATTTCCTACTGAACCTAACCCTTACTAACTTTCTCAGATTTCGACCTTATGTTTCCATCCTTTTTTTCTGGTTTGGAAAACTCTTGAAGTTTATAATTCTACCTACCCTAGTTTGAGACCGTGGCATGTTATTATTTTGAATTAACTATTTATACTTGAAGAGATAGGGTGTCCTGGAGAGATTTTATGAAAAATAGCAACACGCAGAATCATTTTCCTCATACTGAAAAATGGTGCTGTGAAACAAGGATAATAATTCATGTTCAGTCAAGAAACATTTGAACATTGTAGCATGCAGTGTATTAGCTGTAATTTTGCAGATTGGGAAGCCAAGTATATTAATAGATGCATATGAAGTATTTGGACACATTTGTTTTTCCAACTGAAATAGTCAGTCTTGGTTTAACACCTTATAATATTAATTTTCTTCCTTACTCTAACAATCACATTTTAGATCCTCTTTATGAACCAGAGTGGGTCCCCCCAACCCCTGGGATCAGAATGTTGTGTAACAGGATCCACATGACCTAAATGAAATTGCATATAGGAAAAGGTCTAAGCACTCACCTAAACTTAAAGCTTGGTCTGGTGCTGTATTGATCTCCTAGGCATTCTAGGAACCAAGAAAAAGAGCCAGTCCCACCATATTAAATGGTCAAGAAAATAAATGCTAGTGCATTTTAATAGCAAATTTGATAATGAAATACAGATAAGGTATAAATGGCCAGAGAGTACACTAACTTGGTACACTTATAGATGGGCAATTCAGCAAGAACTATAGTTCAAGCCTCAAGACCCCAAATCCTGAGACGGACCTTGATTTTTATATTCTATTACCTAGCTCAATATCATAAGCTTACTAAATAAGACTACAAAATTTAAAAATGTTCTTAATAGTTTTTATTCTAATTAATATTAATATGCTTATTTTATCCCCTATTTAAATATATATCTTGTCCTGAACCAGATTTAACCGTCATAAAACCACTAAATTTATTCTAAGCAACCTTTAGCCAATTTCTTTTGACCTTTCTGGCATCTGCTAAGCTATTCTTTGCTATGACCAGAGGTATAGCAGGGGACATTCATACCCTGGGCAGCTCCAGCTTGTGCTGTGCCAATTGTGGTGGCTGCTTTTGTACCCTCCCACAAAGGTAGCACCTGGGGCTGCTGCTCCTCTTACCCCAACTCAGTTACACTACTGTCTATGACATTCTTTCACATGCTCATTTCTTTCTTCTCTTACCCAAACTTTGGTCATGTCAATGCAAATAAATGCTATACCATATTGCTGTTAAGCAGCTTAGGACCCACTATAGTCTACAGCTCACTAAAATCAAAAGCACAACTCCTATTGGTTTAAAGCTGAAGGATCAAACTATGTTATCCAGAGATATGACATGGTATAATCTTAGCTTTACATGCTTCAGGAGGGTCAGGATTTTACCCTATGTCAGGTGTGCACCCATGAGTATTCTTCAACATCACAAAACTAATGCCCCATCTACACCTTACAGATATTGCACAATTAACTGGTTAACTGTGCAATTACCCTGAGACCAGCTCCATGTGCAAAGTACTTATCAAATGATAAAAGGTTCCAACCAGCTATAAAGTTAGACCTCCAAAATGTGTACTAACTTTATAGCTGGTTCCCTTCAAACTTAATTTGTATGTGTAGTAAGGTTTTCCCTGTGGCTGGGAGCCCTGTCAGCTGTGGGCTCCCAGCCACAGGGGTGCAACTTGCTCAGCCAGGGCTGTGAATCCTGCAACTGCTAGGGAGTCTCAGTCACTGCAGCTGTGGACCCTAGGTCCTGGCAGCATCCCACAACTACCAGTACCATACCCAGGATAGCCAGTACCCAAAGTCCCACAGCTTTGGATGCTAGGTCCCAGCAGCATGCCTCCCAGTGCTAGGATCCAGCTGGGTCCCAGCAGCTACAAGGCTCAGCTATTATATCCCAACCCTGGGGTTACAAGAGTGGGGAGATCACTGCTTTAATGACTCCACCCTGGGAGCTTCACCTCAATGACGCTGTCTCCCCCAGCTATGGGGAGTGTGTGGGGTGCCCCCACATCTGGGAACTCCTAAGCTAAGGGGGCTCCCAGCCCTCTTCTTGCCATATTTATTAATTTAGCGTATGCAATATTGTACTATTGTTTGGGCCATCTTAAGGCAAGGTCATCACCAGTGTGAAGAACTTGAAGACTGGTAAATAAAGTGCAATGGGATCTAATGTGTGATCCCACAATTGTACTTCTTGCCATGCAGGAGGCACAATTGACTAAACTGCACATTAGATCCCATTGTGTCTTTACCTGAACATGTAGAGGTGGCCTAAGAGACCCATTCATCTGGCTTCTTGTTGGCTAAGATGCTCGGTATCATTAAATCTTCCTCTCTTGCCCTGATGAATCTGCGTGAACAGAGCTTCATGAAATGCAGCCAATGTGTAGGATGCGAGCCCCCACATGCTGGTTCCTGACTGAAACTTCCCAGATTTTCTATGCAGCTAAGAGGCCGAGTCATAGAAAATTAGAGTTGGAAGGGACTTTAGAAGATCATCTAATCCAACCCCCTGCTCAAAGCAGGACCATCTCCAACTAGAGCATCCCAGCCAAGGCTTTGCCTACCCGGGTCTTAAAAACCTCCAAAGATACAGTTTCTATAGTTTCTCTGGGTAGCATGTTCCAGTGGTTTATTATCCTCTTAGTGAGAAAGGTTTGCTTAACATTTAACCTAAATTTTGCTTGGTGCAACTTAAGACCATTGCTCCTTGTTCTGTCATTTGACACCACTGAGAACAGTCCAGCTCCATCCTCTTTGGAACAATACTTCAGGTAGCTGAAGGCTGCTATTAAATCCCTCCTCAGTTTTCTCTTCTCCTCACTAAATACACCAAGGTTACCCAGCCTCTTCTCAGAAGTCATGTGCCCCAGCCCCCTCCAATATTTTTACATCCTCTCTGTAGTGGGGGCCCCAAAACTGGACACAGTACTCCAGGTGTGGCCTCACCAGTGCCAAATAGAGGGGAATAATTACTTCCCTCAATCTGCTGGCAGTGCTCCTATTAATGCAGCCCAGTATGCTGCTAACCTTCTTTACAACAAGGGCTGACTGTTGGCTCATATTCATCTTATTTTCCACTGTAACCCCCTGGTCCTTTTCCGCAGAGTTGCTGCTTAGCCAGTCCATCCCCAACCTGTACCAGCTCATGGGATTGTTCCACACTACGGGCATAACTTTGCATTTGTCCTTATTGAACCTCATGAGATTTCTTTTGGTCCAATCCTCCAATTTGTGGAGGTCTCTCTGAATCCCAGCCCTACCCTCCAGCACACCTACTACTCCCCACAGTTTGGTGTCATCTGCAAACTTGCTGTGGATGCAATCCATCCCATCTTTCAGGTTATTGATGAAGATATTGAACAGGACAGGCACCAGGACCAACCCCTGGGCTACTCCATTTGATACCAGCTGCCAACTAGACAATGAGCCATTTATTACTACCCTTTGAGCCTAACTATCCAGCCAGTTTATCTGTCTTACAGTCCATTCATCCAGCCCATACTTCCTTAGCTTGCTTGCAAGAATGTTGAGGGAGACCATATCAAAAGCCTTGCTAATATCAAGGCTTATCACATCCACTGCTCTCCTCACAGCCACAGAGCCAGTCATCTCATCATAGAAAGCATTCAGGTTGGTCAGGCATGATTTGCCCTTGATAAATCCATACTGACTGTTCCTAATCACCTTCTTCTCCAAGTGCTTAGAAATTAATTCCTGGAGGATCCACTCCATAATTTTTCCAGGGACTGAGGTGATGAGGTCAGGCTGACTGGTCTGTAGTTCCCAGATCCTACTTCACTTTCTTAAAGATGGGCACTACATTTGTCCCTTTCCAGTTCATAGATTCATAGATTCATAGATGTTAGGGTCGGAAGGGACCTCAATAGATCATCGAGTCCGACCCCCTGCATAGGCAGGAAAGAGG
>NW_005843343.1:112890-124925 GCF_000455745.1 Alligator sinensis | reverse complement strand
GTTGCCAATACCAGGTCCAGTAAGGCATTCCCCCTAGTGGGACCATGTACCTCCTGTGTCAGATGGAGGTCCTGTACACAGGATAGGAACCTGCATGAATGGTGGGACTTTGCTGTCTGCGTCTCCCAGCAGATGTCTGGGTAGTTTAGGTCCCCCATGACTACCGCCTCCCTAGTTTTTATGGTCTCCGAGAGCTGCCTCAGGAACCCCAAATCTAGTTCTTCCCCTTGGTGTGGGGGTCTGTAGCAGACCCCTACCACCAAATCCCTTTCTCCTTGACCTCCATGTAACCTAACACACAATCCTTCTACTTTCTCCCCCTTCAATTCCATTTTGATAAGGGTCGATGTATATCGCTCATTGACATAGAGTGCCACCCCTCCCCCTCTCTTTCCCACTCTATCCTTTCTGTACAGCTTATAACCCTCAATGTGTACCACCTAGTCATGGGAAGGATCCCGCCAGGTTTCTGTTAGCCCTACTAAGTCGTAGGTACCTCCCCCAGTCACCACGAGTTTTGAAAGATAATGGCCAGCAGCTCTGCAATTACAACAGTCAACTTCATCAACACCCTTGGGTGCATCGTGTCTGGCCCCATGGACTTGTACATATCTAGCTCTTCTAAATTGTCGCTAACCTGTTCTTTCACCACTCTCAGCTGTTTACCTCCTCCCCAAACTGTGCTGCCAGGTGCAGTAGTCTGGGAGTTGACCTTGCCTATGAAGACTGAGGTAAAAAAGGCACTGAGTACTTGAGCCTTTTCTGCATCCTCTGTCACTAGGTTTCCTTCCCCATTCAGTAAGGAGGCCCCACTTTCCCTCATCTACCTCTTGTTGCTGACATACTTGTAGAAACCCTTCTTGTTACCTTTCATGTCCCTTGCTAGCTGGAACTCCAATTGCACTTTGGCCTTCCTGATTTCATCTCTGCATGCCTGAGCAATATTCTTGTACTCCTCCCTAGTTGTTTGTCCAAGTTTCCACTTCTTATAAGCTTCCTTTTTGTGTTTTAGCAATAATTCCTTGCTAAGCCAAGCTGGTCTTCTACCATACCTGCTAGTTGTCCTGATCATTGGAATGGTTCATTCCTGTGCCTTCAGTAAGGTTTCTTTAAAATACCAGTAGCTATCTTAGACTGTTTTCCCCCTCAGATGGGCCTCCCAAGGGATCCTGAACATCAGTTCCCTGAGTGAGTTGAAGTCTGCTTTTCTGAAGTCCAGGGTCCTTATTCTGCTACTCTCCTTCCTTCCTTTCCTTAGGATCCTGAACTCAATCATCTCATGGTTGTTGCTGCCCAATTTGCTATTCACCACTACATTCCCCATCAATTCTTCCCTGTTTGTGAGCAGCAGGTCAAGAAGAGCACGGCCTCTATTTGGCCCCTCAACACTTGCACCAGGAAATTGTCCTCAACAGTCTCCAAAAACTTCCTGGGCTGCCTGTGTACTGTGATATTGGTCAGATGTCAGGGTGACTGAAGTCTCCCATGAGAACTAGAGCCTGTGATCTGTAGACTTCTGTTAGCTGCCCAAAGAAAGCCTCATTCATCTCATCCTCCTGGTCCAGTGATCTACAGCAGACACCTACCATGACATCACCCTCTTTGCCAAGATTTCCTCCAAGGTGCGCGCATGTGTGGCTGTGCACGATTTAAAACCTTGCCACGCACTAACTTATTAATGCCGTCCACCCACCTGGAGAGGAGCTGGGCTGCGGCTTCCCAGAGAGAAGCTAGGTGCAGAGCACAGTGGAGGCACTGGGGCTGGTGCGGGACACTTACCAGAGGTAAGGTCAGGCAGAAGCTCCTCCCCAAAGCAAGGCAGGGGCAGGGGCAGGGGCAGGGGCTGAGGCTGGGGCAGAGTGCCTCCTCACCATGTGCCTCCTCGCTCCTCAAGGTGAGGTGGGGATGGAGGCTGGGGCTTGGGGCTGGTGCTGGGGAACTGCTCCACTCCCCAGCCCCGATGCCAAGTGCCTCCTCACTCCCTGAGTTGAGGCGAGGCAGGGGCAGGGAGTGGGGCTGGTGCTGGGGGCCAGTTCCAGGGAATTGCTCTGCTGGCTCCAGGGAATTGCTCTGCTCTCCAGCCCCGATGCCATGTGCCTCCTCCCTCCCTGAGGCAAGGTGAGGGCTGGGGCTGGGGGCTGGTGCGGGCTCTGACTCTGCAGCCCAGAAGCTGTGCACACTGGCTGGGGCCAGGGCCATCTTGCTGGTGAGCATGGCAGCTGTCCCAAGGGGAATGAGCTGGGCTCAGCCCCATGTGGAGCATAGTAGCCCCTTTGGACTCCAGGCCCCGGGCCCTGTTCCACATGTCATCCAGGTCCCCTGGCATCCCTGGCCCAGGCAAGCCTCCTCTCCATCCATCCCAGTCCTCTGGGGTCCCTGACTCCAGACAAGGCTGATCACCCTCCACTACAGTCCCAGGGTCCCTAACCCTTATAGGGCTCTATGCAGAGTGTCCCTCTGGCACCTGTGGTTTCTGAAGCAGCACCCCCCAAAAGGGGGAGGCAGGACTGAAGTGGCACACCAATGGACCATTGCACCTTAGAGAGAACATTGCTTGTTGCTCTCCTTTTGGTCCTAACCAGAGTTACTAGGAATAACGGCCACAAATTGTTAGAGAGAAGGTTCAAGCTGGACATCAGGAGGCATTACTTTACAGTTACGGCTGCCAGGCTCTGGAATGGACTCCTATGGGAGGTGGTGCTCTCTCCTACCTTGGGGGTCTTCAAGAGAAGCCTGGACAGATATTTGGTGGGGGTGATATGACCCCGGCACCCGTTCCTGCCCGGGGCAGGGGGGCAGACCTGATGATCTGTTTAGGTCCCTTCTGACCCTAAGCATTATGGTACTATGATACGAGTATCATAGTATGGTACTATAATACTCACCCAGAGACTTTCAACAGACCTATCTCCAATTTCATACTGGAGCTCTGGGTAATCATACATCTCTTGTACATAAAACACAACTTGTCCTCTTCTCCCCTGCCTGTCCTTCCTGAACAGTTTATACCCATCCATGACAGTACTCCTGTCATGCAAACTATCCCACCAAGTCTGTTATTCCAATCACATCGTAGTTCCATGACAACAAGATTCCAATTCTTCCTACTTATTTCCCCGGCTCCGTGCTTTCATTTAGATACCTGAGCTAATTAGCCAATCACCCTACTTTCTCAGGCACAATGATAAAGCCTTCCCCGTTGCCTCCTCTAGCTTGTGCTTCCTCCAGGTTACCTGGTTTCCCACTTACCTCAAGGATTTTGTCTCCATCCCCTGGTGAACCTAGTTTAAAACTCTCCTCACTAGGTTAGCTAGCCTGTTTGCAAAGATGCTCTTTCATCTCTTCATCAGCTGGATCCCATCTCGTCCTAGCTATGCTTCTTCTTGAAACAACATCCTGTGTTCAAAGAAGCCAAAGCCCTGCTGGCTACACCATCTGCCCAGCTATGCATTGATCTGCAGGATGCACCCTCTACTCCTGCCTGGACCCTTCCTCTTGACTTGAAGAATTGAGAAGAACATCAGCTGATCCTCTGTCCTTTTCAACCTTGTACCCAGAGCTCTGTAGTCACTTTTGAGCTGCTCAGGGTCCCCCCAGTAGTATCATTGGTGTCCATATGGATGAGAAGCAAGGGGTAGTAGTCATAGGGCCAGATGAGTCTCAGTAAACCTTCTGTAACATTTTGTATCTGGGCTCTGAGCAAGCAGCAGGCCTGCTAAAACAGCAGGTCAAGCCAACAGATGGATACCTCTTCCTCCGGCAGGAGGAAATCTCCAACTACCACCAACCATTGCTTCCTCTTAATGGCTATGGTCTCTATCCTTCCAACCTTGGAGATGCCAGGGATGGCCTCCTCCAACAATGGAACATGCTCCTGATCCTCCTTCTCTGTTTCTAGGGCTCTATATCTGTTCTCCGGACAAACCACTGCAGGTGGAGATGAAGGCTTTTGCTTGCTGCCAGAGGGCACAAGTTTCCAGCTTCCACCTTCCTGGGAGCCCATGTCCTCTTCTTTCTCTAGTGCTACCACTGGAAGTCCTTCTTCTTCAGTCCTAGCATCAAATTGATACAGTCCTCATGGTGGAAGATGCTTCAGAGCCTCACCACCTCCACCTGTAGCTCACTTGCCTGCTTCCTGAAAGACACCACCAAAAGGCACCAATCACACAGCCTACATTCCCCCACTTGGC
This sequence comes from Alligator sinensis, assembly GCF_000455745.1. Taxonomy (NCBI): domain Eukaryota; kingdom Metazoa; phylum Chordata; order Crocodylia; family Alligatoridae; genus Alligator; species Alligator sinensis. Next base: position 120,735 of record NW_005843343.1, on the reverse strand, counting down.
TGTCACTGGAAGGAAACTGCAAGCTGCAGCCTCCACTGGGCCAAACCAGGATCTGAGTGGAAGCCTCAATGGTGAGTGATCCTGCCTGGACAGAAACCTCACAGGTGCAAGCAGAAGAAGAGCTTGTAATGGCTCTGGCATTGTGACATCCTCCAGTTATTTATCTGGGTCTCTTAATCCCCCACATACGTCGTCCTACCCCTCTCTCCAAGCAGACCTTCACTAGCAAGCTCCTCTGTAAGCTGGCTTGTTCACTGCTCCTTGGTCCCAAAAGGTTCCCTTTTCCCTAATAACCTACTTCCTCTTACCAAGCTTACAGTGAAAAAAAGGTGAGAGAAGAGTTTCCTGGCAAACTCCCTTGAAAACTCCCCCTCACTCTGGACTCTAAACAAGGAGCTTCAGTTTTGTTCTAACTGCTGTGTGTTAGCTGCTTACAGTAAATATTCATAGGTTTATTACTCTTGATTAAAGAAATAACTTACCTTATAGGCTCCCCTTCAAAGAGGCAGGTGGCAAACTGACCTGCTAATTGACTTGTGAACTGTCTGCACACTGTCCTCTTTGCTGCTCCTGTTCATTCACTCTCTGGTTCTCTGGTTGCTCAGGGAGTCTTCCTAGCCTGGACTAGCTCTGCTACCTCATTAGGGCTTTTGTCAGACACAAACAGCGGTCATCCAGCAATCACCCAGCTAGCAGCACACCTAGCTGCTCAGAGCACATGCCCAAACACACAGCCCACCAAACAAACATTCAGAAAGCCAAACACACAGGAATCCTTGGCTCAATTACCCTCTCAGAGCAGGATCTGATGCCTGGTGCCTGGCACCTCTTCCATTTCCTATTCTTGCTCCCAGCAAACTGCCCTGTTTGCTGCGCCTGTTCACTTAAGATACTGATACCCAGGCAGCTATTTCTAAAAATGTTTAGGGTTAAACTCTCTGCTGACCTAATTCTTTTCTGGTAAATTTAGTTATGCCAGCAGAGAATTTGGCCTTCTTTGATTAATAATTACCTTTCACCCTCCGTTAAAAGTCTTCTTAAACAAATTTCCTTCAAGATTAAAGTGTCCATGCTTGATCTCAACTCATAGATGAATTTGGAAAATTTAAACAAAATCACTGGAAACATTTTGGAGATATTCAAATCCTCCCCCCACCCCTTTTAAAATATGTACTATTTGGAAAAGTATGCCGCCTCCACTTCCTCATTTTTCTGTGTATACCTCCATTCCCTATTTTCCTTATGTCTCCCTTGTCCTATACTAGTTTCCTGCCTTCTCCCTACTACCAGAGATCCCAGTCCACTTTGTTCTTTCACCTTCTTCTCCTTCCTAGACTACTGTCACTTTTGCCCTCCTCCCTGCTGCCCTTACTCAGGGCTCTGTGCTCCATTCTCCCTTTCTCTTAAATGTCCCCATTTCCTCCATGCTAAAGTCCCCATTTCCTCCATGCTAAAGTCCCACCCTTCATGCCTTTTTTGACACCCAAGTTTGAATTGGCGCTGCAGCTAAGAGTAATTTTAAAATAAATCTTTGGTGATGCCATTTTTGGTTAGGTTGTAGTACCATCTAAAAGTGCTAGTTGCTTTCTAAACAAAGCAAGGTACTGCCTTTGTTTTGAAGAATATTCAGTATATGGTCCTGATCCTTAATTCAGATCTGTGTGGAAGGTCCCTTACCTCTATGCAGCTTCCTATAACATTTAGAGAGAAACCATGAGCATATGTGGAAATTCCTGTGAAGTTTCACTTTCAGGACTGGAGCAGCAAGAGGACAGTTTTCTTTGGAAATATAATGTTGTGGAAATGCTTATTTGACTAACTCTTCCCAGGACTTTTGTAAGCACTGAGTCATGTGGCTCCACATTTATTTTTACTTATTACAAATAACATTCCAGAAAATTTTCATTTTTATTCAGATTGCATCAACAGGTGGTCTATTGAAGCTGCCATGTCCAGTGCTCTGATGACCAAAAGGAAACAGATGATATAGAAGGTTTAATAAAAAAGGGCCAAAAGGACTCTATTAGAAGAATTTTTCCACCTAGAATTGTTTCAGTTTAACCAAACTGGCCATGTCTACACATGCATTTAACTATGGAGTAGACTAATTAGCTGCGGAGTAAAGCATCACCATTTACACATGCTGTACTATTAGGATGCAGTAAACTAATTAGCAGTAAGACAGTACTGTCGGGGAGAGTACTATTTTACACTGGGCTAACTTATTGGAATTAAACACACATGTAGATGCTGACTGCAGGTGTAAACTGTGCCCAGTCAGCCCAGCCAGCCAGGGGCCAAATTCCTGTATGTCAGCTACCCACCTGGCTCCACACTTTTAGTACTCTTGTGCCCCAGCCAGCCCCTCCATCACCTGACACCACCACCTGGATCCTGGGGCCAAGTGACCCTGTTGCAATCTGCTCCACCTTGGCTCAAATTGCTGCTGTCCTGGGTGCATGTCTAGACAGTGGTGTAATTTACTTTGGCTGCTTTGTAATTTATTGCTCTGCATTAATTTCATGTGTAGATGCACCCACTGAAAAGTTTTTTCACCTATTGAAAGAGAAGCTGTCAAATAAGCAAGGTTAGTATTCTATCACCCTCAGCTTACTTGATGTACTTGTGAAATTATTAAATCAATTGAAAATAGTGGCTATAGAATGTACTGAGATCAGAGTATACTTTCACACTTTCTTAACTTTAATCTTAAAGGCTAGGGACAGACATTAAAAAAGACTGAGCCTGAATTGATTCAATCTTTGAAGGTCAGTTTTGTAACTGGACAGACATCCCAGAAATGCAGGCACATGCCTGCAGGGGCTCAGGATAGAAGCTGAGGGGCACTAGAGCAGCCCTTCCTTCCTTTCACAGCATGAAGCTGAGAGGGAGCCATGGCCAGGCTCCAGCAGGATGCTCTGATTAGCCCAGCAGGGAATTGATAACAGTGTTTATCATCCAATTAAGAAAACAACACAGGGACATTACCAGCTACTTGGTGATTCTACATGTTGATTCAGCACACACCATAGCCATCACGTGGTCTGCTAGCTAATACACAGACACCTCCACAGCAAGACAACGGGGAAGGGGGGGAATTCCTGCTTGGAAGGGAGGGAGTGGGGTGGGAAAAGCAACCTGCAGTCAGTGTAGCTCCAGCCAGGGAGCAAAGGGGAGGGGCCAGCCCTACTGTGAAGCAGAGTGCCCTGACCAGCCCAGCCCAGAGAGCATGCTGGTATGTTGGGGGTGTCTGGCTTATCTTAAACCAGCAAGGGGCTGGGACAGATATTGCATAAACCAGTTTAAGCCAAATCAGTTAAGTCTGATACTACATTCAACCAGGTTTATATCAAACCAGTTTCAGCCATTCTCAAACTGGTTTATGTACACTGAACATGTGTTCCATTACACGTTTAAACCAGTTTCTGATTACTTAAACCAGTTTATATGTAATGTCTGTCCCTAGCCAAAGTGCTTCAAGTTTACTAGATCATTTACTGACTTTAAATATGTTAACATAAATTGACAGTGTTCATTATAAGCAGGATGTTGATAATTTTACAAAAAATAATAATAATTCCAGCTACTGAGCTATTTTTAAAGTAAGGTGGCATATGCTATTCCCTCCTTAAATTCATCACTTGTTCTTTCAGTAAATGGCAGTCTAGAGTTAAAAATTAAAATGCATATTTCAATTAATTTTATAATATATATGGTTCCAATGTTGTGATATTTCCCTTCCTTAAGCCCTTTGATAGAAAGAAGCATTTAGCCATTCAGAGAAATAGGCTGATATTTACATATCATTCTAATCAGTCTTTAAGGTTAGGTACAGACACTCAAAAAGCCTGAGGCAGAATAGATCTATGTTATGGCATAGTTTAGTAGCATAGTTTAGCTTGGTAGCAAACAGAACACACTTTCACTTGGTGGAGGGGAGGAAGGGTGCAAGTCTTAGACTGGGTTCTGTCATTTTTAAACCAGTCTGTATGTGCTGAACTTCTGTTCTGCTACAGATATAGACCAAATGCACACTAGGTGCGTATACACATTCTGCTACGGTGCTGTTGTTACTGTGATGTCATTTAGTACTTCCTGTGCTGGTGATGCATGGTTATTTTTAGCTGTTACATTGCTGTAGCGATGCACTATAGTGAGGGACCACATCACTACAGCAATGTAGCTGCGGCTTCATAGTTTGTGCGTATAGATGCTATGTCACCATAGCCTGTTGCTATGCACCCTTATACTGGTAAAAGTGTAATGCCTGTACATGGCCTAAATGGTTAATTCTTGATACTGGCATAAACTGCCAAGATCCATTCTGTTTTCCTTGTGATTTATTTCAAGTTTACACCTCAGCAATACACTGATGCTACATGGGAAACATCAAAAACAAGTTCTAATCATTAAAAATTATAGCCCATTTGGGAAGATAGGAGAAAGCTGCAAAATTATTCATGAAACATGTGATTATCAAAGTTGGACCCTTAAAACTTGTTAGCTTGATAAAAAAAAATTAAAGAAAATGTCTGAATTCCTAGTTTTCATTTTCAGCCACCTCTGTTAAAAATACAATTTGCATGTCCTAGTGCTTAACCAGTATCCACATGCCCCAGAGGTCTACTGAAGAACAGCACCCACCACTGCCAAAGCTCTGAACATATGTGCAGCCACCCATTTCTGAGCAACTGCATTCAGTAGCTAGGCTACCAGATCTTGACGTGAACCTTGGGAAAGTACCTACTGCTGAAGGGAACAGCTGAAGGAAGTGGTGACATGTCTTCTGCCAGCTGCTTTACTCTACTCAGAAGAGGTGGTTTAATTGTGTTCAAAAGAAGGAGGGCTCTTCTCCAGAAGAGAAGTTTGTAGGTGTACTGCTGGCAAGCTGCCACAATGTGGACTAGGCTATAGTCTCAGGTCTTGGAGTCCCTATTGTGTTACATCCTTTTTCCTCTGCTGTGGGTGCTATGAGAAACCTTGAGAACATCAAACTATACTGTTCCACCCTTCCTAAGAGGAAAGGTCTCAGACAGTCTATATTTGGCACATTTCTATACCACCTTCTTTATGATTTCTCTCTTTTAATGTGTGGCGTAACACAGTGGTGCTCAGCCTGAGGCCCACAGGCTAGATCCAGCAAGTGAAGTCATGTCATCTGGCCTTCTGGGTTAGAAATTTGATTTAAGTCTGGAAACTTTGTACCCTGGGAGTAGTGGCAATTAATGCTAACATTGCTCTCCTGCCACCAAAATTCCAAGCCCTGTGGACTAGATGACACAGCTCCATGTGCTGGATTGGGTTGGTACGTGGAGCTGGGGTGGCCATCCCAATCAGGTGCTTTCAGGGCCCAGGCTGGAGTCTGGGGAATGGGCCTGATTAGGTGCACACAGAGCTGGTGCCTGGTGCCTGGCCAAGATGGTGGGCCCAAACTATTCTGTGTGGGCCTGAATGCCAACTCCATGTTGGATCAGGTTCATGGACCAATGCTGTGCACTGGATCACAGACCAACCTGACCCACAGCCCAGAAAGACTGGGCACCAGCCACCTAATATTTCTGTGTCCTGGTTATTCCTGGGTATTGCACTGGTTTCTGAGAGTTGTGGAGAGCCCAGCTTGAAAAAGAACAGTCTTAAAGTTGATCGTATTTAAATTAAGGTAAAAGGAGAGAAGGAGTAAAGGCTTAGCAACCCTTCTGACTCCAGAATTAAGAAGTTGGAAAGGAGGCTAAAAGCCAACTTTGTTCCTATTCCTAAGGTCTTAGGCTATTGCATATAGCCCAGCCATACACAATATTCTCATGCTCACCCTGTTGTTTTCCAGAAAGCAGATGTTGGCATAGTTGAACTTTACGTGAGGTTGTTGGAACAGTTTGTGAATTCAAGAACAAAAGTTTCAGTGGTGTGTGGATTGTGGAACAGAGTCCAGTACTCTGAATGAGATTGAACAGATGCTGTCTTGTGCTGTTCTTTTGCAACCCACACTGAGTAATCCAAATACTCAGGCACCGTAATGACTGAAAAACCTGGTAACCACTAATTTTGATACAACAAGGGCAAATATGTCAGGCATGATTTTGAACCTGTATCCAGCATGTCTATGCAGGTGTAAGTCCTTGAACACTTCATTGAAATTCCTTAGCCATAACACAGTGACTGATGTAGTGCTCATTTTTAAATACTGTCCTTTATCACAATTTGTGACACATCTGTGAACTCCAGCCCACTTAGGATGGGATCTCAGCCACTAGACACTTAGATATTAGACATTTCAGGTATGTCTAACACAAAGGGTCTCGCAGGCAGCTACCCAAACTACCAGTTGCAGCAGAGAGTAAGGAGAGGTAGGAAGCAACGTTCTGAATGCCATCTTCCCCTATCTGTGGTACCAAAGAAGGAAAATGGATACAGGTTGGAAAAAAACTGATTTTTTTCTGAACCCATACGTTGAATGCTCCAAAGTTGCTAGGCACATGCAGGCACAGCTTTCAGGGTCCCTGGCACTGAAACAGGCCTATCCATCATGTTTACCTATTGAGATGGACGTATAGCTTCTGGGAATTCTGCCTTGGATTTGGAGACAGTTTGCTGAACTCGAGATATTTCAAATGAAACAATTTAGGCTCAATGAACAGGCATTGTTTCAATTACTTTTTTTCTTCATTAGAAAATTTCCAACTTTTTCTAGACAATTGCAAAAAAGCTTACAGTACAACCTATGCTTTATCTCACACAGTGGGCTGCTAAAAGGTGTTTGACTTTTACACAGGATATGATCTTATTTTTTCATAGAACAGCACAGTGAAGCATATAAGGGAGAACTGAATCTATTACAAGCAACATCCTGTGGTTCTTACTCAACTTTAACTCAGAGCAGGTCCAGTGAATTCAAGGGAAGTCACTCTGAGTCGGGTCTGAGTAAAGGCTGAGTTGTCTTCACAAATTGGCCCAAAATAGCTCAGAATTTCCTTGGAGTTGTTAGACTAAGGATTTAAGGGAGAGTGGGAAGTGAAAACACTGGCTAGATTAAAATCAGATATTATTATAAATTTTGAGATAGATGTGGCTTTAGTGCATAGCTAGTGCATGTTGGATTCAGTTCCTTGTGATTTTGCCTTCATTTTTTTCAAGTGTTTAGTTATTCATTACCAAGGATCCTGGTTTTCTTTATTTAAAACAAATCCCCAATTTTTGGATTAAAAAAAATAACCAAAATCTACACTTTTCTGTGATTAAAATGAAACTGATATATATTAGTGGTGTTTCATTTTAATCACGGGAAAAAGTGGATTTTGGGTTACTTTTATAAATCCAAACATTGAGGATTTTTTTTATCAAAGAAAACCAGAATCCCTACAGATGAATAAAACTGGGGTTTACAAGTGCAGTTTTTCTTGTTTTCTCATTCTTATGCTTTGTACTCAGGATAATTTGCCCAGCAAAACTACATAGAGAAAGTGTAAAGGCAAAACAGGAACAGGAAAGGACAATCGCATAGCGTGAGAAAGTGGAAACACATATGTTTCAGACTGTATAACTCAGACATGCATAACACCTCAACTATTAGCCTACAAGTCATGCAGTAAGAGTTGAGAGGCTGTGCTTTATTGCAGAGTAGGCAGTGGTTGGTGTAGTGAGTATAGTTTCATAGCACTGTGATGGCTGTAGTGTGACTTACACTGTTAGAACAAGGCAGTGGTTGTGGCATTGAGCCAGTGGTTGAAGAGAAAACTGAAAAGTGATAACAGTATCCTGCCAAAACCTGGTATTATCCCACTGGCTTTCATTTTATTCCAAAGATCATAACATACCATACTCAGCCAAATCTGCTTCAACAAATTCCTG
>NW_005843343.1:112438-112690 GCF_000455745.1 Alligator sinensis | reverse complement strand
TGGGCCCCCCCCCCCTGCCCCTTCCCCCCACTTTCTGAGCGTTTTTCCCCTGGGCTCTGGCAGCCTCGGTTGTCTCTGCCCCTCCCACACCTCTGCCTGAGTTCTCCCTTTGCTTTCTGCTGCCTCCCTCCCCCAGGGCCCCTTCCCTTGGTCCCTGCCATCTCCCCCTGCCTTGGGGCTTGCCCTGAGCCCCTGTGGGGTGGCTCTGCCCCCCCTCAGGCCGATTTTGGGGCATTTTCAAATTTTCAAAAA
>NW_005843343.1:109256-109870 GCF_000455745.1 Alligator sinensis | reverse complement strand
CTGCCCTGGAGGGGGCAGACCTCGTGGACGTCTGGCGAGCCCTGCATCCTGATGTGCGCCAATACACCTGGGCCAAGATGGGTGCCGGTGGTCTCACCATGGCTCGCCTTGACTGCCTTTATATCACCAGGCACCACCTGCCACTTCTGCACAGCAGCCGCATTGCTCCCTCGGGTCTATCAGATCATGGCCTGGCCTTCAGCGAACTGAGCCTGTCGGGGAGGGCCTGTGCACGGGCACCGTATTGGTGTTTCAACGTCAACCTTCTTCAGGACTCTTATTTCCGGGACTGCTTTGCCCACATTTGGCAGAGGTGGGAGGCTGCGAGACTGAGCCACTCCTCCTGGAAGCTGTGGTGGGACGTGGGCAAGGTACAGATCCGAGCCTTCTGCCAGCAGTACACTCGGCTGGCTGCAAACGAGATGCGCTGCTGTATCCGGGAGTTGGAGGAGGACGTGGCGGAGCTCGAGGCTGCTCTGCTGACCAGTGGCAGTGACGCAGCACTGAGCGAGAGCTTCTGGCTCCACAGGAAATGCCTGCGCAACTTGGCGGAGAGCGCGGCCCGCAGCGCGAGGGTCCGCGCCCACTGCCAGGAGCTGGTGGAAACTGACGGC
>NW_005843343.1:93051-105011 GCF_000455745.1 Alligator sinensis | reverse complement strand
CCCCCACCGCCAAGAAGACCAGCGACCTGCAGTGGCGACTCGTGCACGGCATCCTGGCCACCGGCACCTTTGTGCGTCACCTGGACCCAGCGGCCTCAGCCGCCTGCCCCTTCTGCCCGGGGGTGCTGGACGAGGACATTTTCCACACGTTCCTCGACTGCCCCCGGCTGCAGCCTCTCTTTGCCGCCCTGGGCGTGCTGCTTCTGGTTCTGGGCCGAGACTTCTCCGAGAACGTCTACATCCACTCGTTTCTGTACCGGGCAGCTGAACAGGCCACGGTCAGCCTGGCCAACTTCCTGCTGGGCCAGGCCAAGATGGCCACCCTGAAGAGCCGGCGACTTTGTTCATGCGGGTCGACCCCTGAGGCCTCCATGGGTGTCCCCACTGGCAGAACTGTAAATATGTAAATAGTCCTAATGTTCGTTGTGGGTTTTTTTGTGTGTTGTTTTTTAGTCTAGAGTGTACGGGCAGGCCTTGCAGGCCATGAGCCCAGGCCTTGTCCATGAGGCCCAGATATTCGGGCCAACCTGTACATGCTCTTTACTGGCCCCGATTTGTCACCCTCCCTGGAATAAATGCCTCTTAAAAGTCAAACAAAAATAGACTTCTAAAGTAATGTCTGTGTGCAAAAAGGTGAAATCCAGTGAAATAAGTGGTTCAGTAAATGGATAAATCTTGTAACTCAGCAATTTATGTCAATGTTCTACATAGGAGGAAATCCTCTGTGACATGTATCTGATAATGGAATCATTTCACATAAGGGTGCTTACTGTATGAGTGCTCTGCTGTTCACAGCAGTATACAATGGAGTACATTAGCAGCACAGTACCAGTTTAATACCAGGAACTGAAGCATGAGCCCTGCTTTCAGTTTTTGCATCAGCATGAGTTAACGAAGCCTTGTTCTAAAATTGAAGGCCAGAAAATGTGGTAGAGAGCTACCACATATTGAAGTGTGAGGCTTTTGCACAGATTGGACCAGATTCTCTTTTCATTGTCATTTCTTGAATACTGACCTATGGTTTTAAGAAAACATTGTTCCTCAAATCATACTCCCTGCTGGCTTAAAAAAAATCTAAGCTGATTTTTAGCTAAATCCTTATGGATTGCAGGTTCTTACATATATGAGTCTCATCTCTGAATACCTGACATCTCCCATTATTTAGATGGGCCCTTCAGAACAAATGTAGTGGATATTCATTGTTAATAAAACAGATGGATAAAATTGACATATGCCTTGGATGCAGGAAACATTTTTACAGTTTTGAGTTCTACTTTACCATAGAGCTGTAGCTGGTAACCGTTATAAGACATGGGCTGGAGCAACTCAGCTCCAATCTGATAGGGGGTGAGTGGCTTTGGTGGTGTGTCATCACTGGGTGGCCAAAGAGCAGGCTGCTGGGATGTTGCCTTCAAACAACCACAGGTTCTCCCAGATTCCTGCTACCTGGATGCAGCACAGGAGCACCTTATGGCTGACGGGGAGCTGCACCAGGGCCAGACAACTTCCAGTTCTGTTCATACTATGAAAGTATGCTGGACCTGATGCAGCTCCCCACCAATTAGAAGCTGCAGCTAGGAGTGGGCAGGGAGAAGCAGTAACAGCACAGGCAAAGGTTTAGGCACAGGCAAAGCCCTCCAGCTCCATGGGCTGGATCCAGTGGCTCGACAGGCCAGGTCCAACCCAAGAGCTGTATGCTGCCATCCCCTGTTTTAGAATAATCCAAATAATGAAAAGATTTTTACAAAAAATGGGAAGGTGATCATCACTTCCCATGGGTCAAGTAAAGGATTGTAAATGAGTCTGCTGATGGCTGAGAAGGCCGATCCATAATCTGTGCTGATTATGGACTATACCCTGCCCACTTGCTCCTACAATGCTTGCACCAAATCCCAGAAATAAGGCAATGTAACCAGTTCAAAGCATCACACGGCACATGTTCACAAGCTTTCCTAAAATAGGCTCAGTGCTATTCTTAAGTGGCTATACTGCCTTATCTCTGAATGTTTGGCACGTGCAAAGTAGGGGAGGGGAGTGGCACATGATGCTCAGGGGGCTCCCTGGGCTCCTCATGGTACTCTCATTATTTGACATTCCCTGTGGACAATGGCCAGAAATTTCCATGTTAATTACTGCTCTCAGAAGCAGGAAATACTTCTAGAGAAAAAGGATTTTGTCCATCCCTAGCTACTTCCCACCCACAAGAAAAAGTTCAAAATAAAATAAAATAATTTAAAAAAGAATGAAGATTGGTCATTTGTCAACCCTTACTCTATGTTATTAGAAATTAGCAACATTAGTCCCAATTCAGTGTGAGAAGACAATAATGACATGAAGAAAATAGAAGATGTAGAGACTAGTCTATTCCACCAGTTAGGCATGCAAGTGTACTTAGGCACCTAAGTGCAAGTCTATTCAATATTCTGAAAATCCATTCGTGCATCTCCTTTTGTAATAAGCCATTGTTACCCTTAAAATTGAGTCAAAGGAAAGCAGTGAGGAAGAGGAGGACAAACCCACCCACCCACCCACCCATTTTTTGCATTAATAGTTTTAATACTTTTTTTGTATTAGCAGTAATATTTCTCATAATTATGGGTCTCTTTTCATAGTTTCACAGATGTTAGGATCAGAAGGGACCTATTACATCATCCAGTCCAACCCCCTGCCCTGGGCAGGAATGAGTACTGGGGTCAGATGACCCCAGCCAGGTATCTGTCCAATCTCCTTTTAAACACCTCCAAGGAAGGGGACAGCACCACCTCCCTTGTATTAGCCTTTTTTTCTTTCTAGTTCACCATAACTAAGCACAACATCCCTGAATAATTTCACGGATCCTATCTGGAAATTCATAGGATTTTTTTCCCCAGATGTCTTTTCAGTAGCCTATCTTACTAGCATTTAACACTCATTGCATTTGTTTCCTTCCCAGCTCTGGTACATTCCTGCATGACCAACATCTTCCTTTGATGCCTCTCACACAATTTTCAGTTGTGCTGTATGGAAAGCCATGTTACACTTGCCTTTCTCATTGTACCATAGAGCAACATTGATGGAAAAAACTCTCATGGGACATGGCTACACTGCATCAGTATCATGTCCCTCCAAGAAGGCCCCAAGCCCTCCCCACTGACCACATCAGGAAACATGCTTGTGAAGATGTTCTGGAGTCATTCCCAGTTGCTGTGGTCAAGCATGACAGACAGCAAAGTCTTGAAATCACCCACAAGAGGATTCTTGAAAGAATCCTCACTGGTGTATTTCAGGGATTAAGAATGCAAACTGAGGGCATGCTGCCCTAGCTAGGGCATACTGTTGTCTCAGCCCATAGTCAACTTCCTTAGTGAACTGAAGTAACCAAGTTTACTGAATGAGGAGTTGAAACACTTAGGGCACTGACAGATGTGCAGCTCACTGCTCTAGCTCATGGCACTTCACAAAAAGTGCCATGAGTTACAGTGATCCTTCCTCCCCCCCCGCCCCCCGGGCCCAACAAACATTTGCTGTTTGGTCAGGGTGGGGATGCGGGAGGGAGAGTGCACTGTGGGCTGGAGTCCACCTGTCCCCCTTCCAGTTTAGGCTGGTTAAACTCCAGCTCAAAATGCCCCCCCCACTCCCCACCCCTGCCCCCTTCCTGCAGACAGCACTGGGAATGGGGCTGGGCTACATCAACCCAGCCCCGATTGCATGCATGGGCTGACACAAGTTAGATGAAAGTGCTCCACTTTGGAGCACCTTCGTCTGATCCTTCATTACATAAGGATTAATTTGTCATGTGAACGGCCACTTTTAAAGCACTCTGTAGCTGTGCACTTCTGTCATGGCACAGTTGTAAAGCACTTTCATGGGGCTGATTGCACAACAAATGCCACTTCTTTCAGTGCCATTCATTTGAGTTCACAGGCCCAAACTTACCTCTCAGTTACAAAAACATCCGCATTTTGAAGTCAATACTCTTACAGCTTCAGTAAGAAGAAAATTTGGCCCGCGAGCTTTTGGTCTCTGAGTATGGAACACAGCTGCCAAAAACGAAGTGGACTGAACCTGAAGTGCACGTTACTTTATTAAAAAAATAACATGTCTGATATCAAATTATTTTTCAGAATCTAGGATAAAAATCATGAAGTGCCATTTCCTGGAAAATCTCCCAATTTTGTTTATTATGTTGTATCCTTCTAGATTACTTCTTTTAACTGTACCTTTCTCTTTGATGTGGATGTAAACATTTGAAAGAAAGAAAATGGAACATGGACTCAGTATTTCACAAATACATGACATATTCCTTTTGTCACTTAATTTCCCCATCGTATTCATTTGTGGTTACTCACCTCCTTCTCAGAGGTCTTTTGGGAGCAAGAAAGCTGGCTATCTTATGATCTGGAACACGAACCAAAGTACTGCTCCCAATAAATTACATCTGAAGTGTTTACCGGAAAATTAGCTCCTCTTGGGTACTACAGAATGCTACAGCCCTGAAGTGCCCACATTATAGAAAGTAATTCAGACATCAAACATGGTAATCCCAATGAGGATGTGATGGACTACATTGGTCTGGGAAGAAGGGAGGTTTTTTCTGTTCTCTGTGTCTAACAATGCTGAAATGTTTTTTTCCCTGTCCATTCACTTTAACAATGTGCCATTCTGTATCTCATAAGCACTTAATTTATTCCAACTCTTTGGCCTGACCTGTAATCCCCCCTCTCCTTACCCATCTGACCCATCTGTGTTTCATTTCCCACTCATCAGCATCCAAAGAGCTAGGCCCAGGCCCTGTTTGGAACCATTAGACAGAGATTGGCACTGTTCCCTCTTCCTGCACCACATCCTCTGCTGAAAAAAATGACCATCAGATCAGAGAACAGAGCCTGCTTTGTCCCCAGCAACCAAGATCTGGAAGCACTTTCAATCATTTGCACTCTATACCCACTCAAACGCATTAATGTGATCAACATTGGGCCTGTTGTGGGCATTTTTTCCAGCAAATAGCTTGCTAACATTCCAGGCATGTACTTCCCTGAAAACAAGACTGAGACAGGGCCCTGAATATTCAATTGGAAAATCACCAAGAGCAAGAGCTTAGCTTGGCACGGCTGGTGTTGATTCTTAATAAGTGACTTCCTAAAGCTGAGGCATGGGGCTTACAGCTTCAATGACTTGTTTGAAAAATATTTTGTAGGTGCCTCATACCACTTTATTTCCTGTGGTATGCGTCATATTGTGAGCTATTCTGAGCCTGGTTGTTTAAGCACACTAACATTTTTTTTCCAAGATTGTGGTGTTTAAGTAAAAATGTGCTTATACAAGATGAGCTCATAGCTATTAGTGCTGATGTCGTTTTAACTACTTGGATACCAAGAACCCAAGGCCTAAAACCTCTTGAGAAAGGAGAAAACATGAGCAAAAATCATCTCTTATGCTAGTTTAAGGCTTTCCCAAGACAATGTAACAGGTATACTAATTCTTTAAAGGAAAAAGAAAATGTTTCATAATTCAAGCCTTGTTGCTATAAGATTTTTACATCAATTCTCATTAGAAAGGCTCACCATTTTAAATGCCCATGGAGAGATTTGTAACATCTAATTAATATTAGTCCCTTTAATTTTTATGCCTCTGCTATGTATACCATCTCCAGAATAAAACAGCCTGTCTACAGCAGCTGGACAGACTAGGTACATCCTAATGTTTTATTCATTTGGCTGGGCCTTTCATCAACACTGCTACCATGACAAGGCAAGTTTAACTGTGCTAAAGAGGGTCAACTTCAATTTTTGTCAACAAGCACTGATGGGGGAGGGTGGTAGGCTGGCTCACTGGTCCGGTCACATAGTAATATTATTTTCTAGTGCCCATTTAAGGGTAACTTTTAGTTATATCTCCTCCTCCCAGCTCAAAGAGGGTAGAACTATTATGTAGCAATTGAAATTGCAGGAGAGAGGTTTGTTGATAAAGAGGAGATGGAATAAATCTTGTGAGGTCTGCATGCTGTCCCTATACTTCAAATGCAGCGCCTTTCTATAAGGCCTATTGAAGGGAAGGTTTGTGGACAGCACAGCGGAGAGGGTGCTGTTAGAATCAGTGAGGTGTGAAAAAATAATAGTATGCTTTGGGTACCTATGTGAAGTCTCCAAACTGTTCACTTTCTGCTCCCAAATCCGTGTCTGCCAAACCAACTGGAGACATAGGAAGTTCCAATCTGAAAGGTAAATCACAAACCAGTGGAAAGTGTTAGGGTTATTCATTCTGAATATTCAAATATCTATTTACTACTTACAAAGTTTCCCAAAACATACCAAGGGGTTGTTGAAGGGACTTTCTAATGACAAGTAGAATACTTTGTCTTTCTAGCTAAAATCAGCTCTGAGGCTATTCAGCTTCGATGTAGCCTCGGTGTATGCACATGTATGTAGCCTCATCCAAAATCCTCAACCTGTATTGCTCCATTACTGTGCTGTTGACTGCAAAACAATTTATAGTATAACATGCAATTAGGTATTTTATATACCGCTTGCATTAAAAAGATACAGCACAAATGTTTAAACTGGGTTATAATTACATCCATTTGAATTAAAGTCAGGTTCTGTGTTTGGTATACATTTTCTAACAGGTTCCTGGCAGTTTTCTTAAATTAAATTAACTAAACAAGAGCCCTGTATATAGGCCAAATAACTCTGGCTACCAAAGTTTATATCCCCTACACTGCATTTCATGGAATTATATTAATGAACTACTACATACCCGATAATCATGAGGCATGCAGGTATAGGAACATACACCTACACACTTACAATTTTTATTTCTGTGATATAAACAAACACTGGATTGGTGATTATTTTGAAGTTAATGAAAAGACTATTTTTGTGAAGAAAAATGCTTTTTTATGAAAGTGGGTCAATTTATATAGATTTAGATTTGGGTTCCCCAAGTGCACTGAAAGTCATTTTTTTCAAGCCTTTTCCTATACCATATGCTTATTACAAATCACCTTGTTTTGTATTATAAAAAAGGCTTTCCCATTCAGTCAAGTAATGGGAAGAGAAAGTGTGTAATAAAATGTCAGGAGAACTAATTCTGTGATCAATCATGGTACTTTAGGGTAAATTTGGTAATACTAGCTATGTCAGAGCAGTTCTGAAGTTCTAAACTCATGATGTTTGAGTTGTTCAGCCCCATAACAGAGCTTTAATGTTTAACATGGACATAAATTTACTGTGACTCTCAAGTGAAGACTATATTTGAGAACTGAATAGAATGCTTGAATTTACTCTCCAGATTGCACTTACACCATCAAGTAAAGTTCCATGTAACTTTCCTTCTCAGGGCAATGCATACAAAATCTCAGGAAACAGCAGGGCTTAATTAGGACCCCGGTTTATAGTTTCACCTGAAAAAATACATTTAAAAAATCATATATGTATGGCTGTGCAGATTTTCTAGTCAATAAATTCTTGCTAATTAATCACATTAATGGCACTCCTTAAAAGTTGAAACAAAATCACAAAACAAACCAAATTCCCCATAAATATCAGATATAAAGACCTATTCATGGATGCATATCCTGATGCATATTCTGTATTTCGTAAAAGAAACTTTACAAGTGTTTTTTTCTTTTTTTCCCCCCATACACTACATAAAATGACTGCCACTATCAGAGAGCAATGTTGCAGTAGGT
The DNA here is from genome assembly GCF_000455745.1 of Alligator sinensis. Taxonomy (NCBI): domain Eukaryota; kingdom Metazoa; phylum Chordata; order Crocodylia; family Alligatoridae; genus Alligator; species Alligator sinensis. The sequence continues at coordinate 97,342 of NW_005843343.1, read as the reverse complement.
AAGGGAGAATATGATTTCTTTGCAAAAGGGTTTCATTTTGTGAGGTGATGTCATTTTTAAACTTTCTTTAGATCAGTAGCTTGGTTCTTCTGACTATGGCTGTTTTAGTATTTCAGCTACAAGGGACTATGCTCACCTCACTCAGACAAAAAAATAGAAATGTAAAGGGAGATCCTAGTCAATCACTTTATTGTTCCAGGATGCAGAAAGTAGTAATCCCCAATGCAAACTGTGGCACTGAATGTTGTAGTACTATCTGTGCCTGTCTCATACAGTGCTGCTGATGAAACAAAAGCAGGATTATTCCAGACCTAACCTATACAGTGAAAAAAAACATATAAACAAACAGAAACAGTCTGACTCTGCAGGATATTCACTCATAACAGATCTATTAGTTTTATTAAAAACAACAACATCTTGAAAGGTGGCGGAGTCCTAAATCAAATAACGTCTCTTGTATGTCAAATTGCTTTGACCACAGTGAATAACATCTAAAACCCTATTTGTCACTCCTCTAATAAATGAACAAATTTCTTGGCATCAGAGAAAATATCACTTTCTTCTTTCCATGTATACACTACACTTTTCTATCAGCATGAACCTGAACATAATGTCAGCTCTTTTGACTAAAGCATGGACCATATTCTGTTGGGTACATGTAAGGGGCACCAGCATTTCCATTGGAAAGAAACTTTATTTCTGAGTGGGTTTCTAACTCTAAGAGTAAGAACATTCAGAAAGTCCTTGCAAGAGTGTTGTTGTTGTTAGTAGTAATAGCACTACTGAAAGAAGTAGTAGTATTATCCTTTTTTCTCTTCCCACTTGGGATTTCAGGGGAATACGTGAGAATCTAACTTAGATCAAGGCATACATTTAAAATATTATCACCTTCCTTAGTATGCTAGAGGTGACCATCGGTATTGCTTTCTGAAGGACCCCTGGCCTTAAATAAAGCTTATTTTCAATTTACTGACATGATACACCACCATTTTCTGAATATAGCTACGAATATTCCTGTATGAACTAAAAACAAGGCCTTGGCAAAATCAGTATTGAAAGGCTCCAGTCTGTTTGTGAAAGGGGACACAATTAAAATGAATTTGCAGAACTCATTGCTTGCAATTTTTAGTTTGTCCCAGAATGCACTACATTTACTTTATTTAACCAAACTCTATCTTCTAAATACGGGGTCAAAGCTGGGGATATGACACAAAAGCTAAAGTCAGAGTGGAACAGAAGTCAGTCCTACTTGACCAAGCAGAGTAATATGCAGATAATGACTTAACAGACATGTCAGGAAGTAGAGGAAGCTGTTCACGGGAAGAACCAGCCAGTGGAAGAGGTGGAATCAGTGTCTTTAAGGGCGCGTCCACATATGCAGGCATTTGCGCTTGCAGTAGTTCAAATGAGAGTGGCACAAATTTGAGCCGGGGATTTTTGCCTTAGCACACATGTCTGGACATGTATTTTGATGTGGGGCAAGTTGTGCCAATTGGGGCAAAATAACCCTGCCCAGCTCTTCCTGGATCTGCAGCCAGGGGGAGCTACAGCCTGCAGGCCCCAGCAGTATAAAAATCTGCCTTACCAAATAGCTCAGGGTTATTTGTTTTCAGGAGCTTCTGGGAAAGGAGCCTCTGGAAGGAAGTCGGCCATGCCCCTTCCTGTCCCAGGCTGCTGTTGTTAGCTTGGTCTCAGGAGTCTCTGGGGAGATGATGGTCATGCCCCTTCCTGCCCCTGGCTACTGCTAGCTGCTGGCTTGTTCTCAGAGCTTTTGGGGGTAAGTTGGCCACAGCCCTTCCTGCCATGGGCTGCTGCTGCTGTTGCCATGGTGGGGGGCCCTCTGCTGCACACTACTGTCCCCCTTGGGGAGGGGCCCACCACACTACACCATACCCCAGCACTGCACCCCAGCTTCTGTACCCCTGTTCTAGCCTGCTGCCCAGTTTGTCACCAAGCCATGGTTGGGGAACAGCCTGGGGAAGGGGCCAGCACTGCCTGTGGACCCCTCCCCCACCATCACTGTGGGTCTCAGGGTGCTTGCCTCCCCAGCTGCCTCTGCAGGCCACCCCCTGCCTTCACTTCCACTTTCACCTTTACCTGAAGCATGCTTTGAATGACTGACCTGGATGGCTAAATACCACCACTGCTTCCTGGACTGCTGCTCCCCCCTCTTAGGAGAGAGGGTTTCCTTGCCGCACCATCTTGCACCACCCAACACCACACCTGCACTGGATTATCTCCCTAATTGACTGTTTGCTCCTGCACTCCCCCACAGCTGCCTCACTGCATCTGATCCTGCTTCATTTCCCTCCCTGCTGCCCTACTGAAAAAGATCAAATGGGTGATCCCAGTGAAGGAGGCTTTGCGACTGCCAGACAGTCTTGAACAGGAGCCCATGGGGGAAGCCGCTCAATCTGCTGGCCAGGGCCTAGCCCCTGAGACCATAGGCACTGAGGCTGAGGCCTCAGCTGACCCAATGGAAGGTCTGGCAGAGGCACCCTCCCCCTCTGATCTGGGGGAGACAGGGGCCCTGAGAGGTCCCTTCTCCCAGGACCCTGAGGCAAAAAACTGAAGTCACCCAGGTGCCTGATGGGTCTCTCCACCCCGAGAAAGATCTCTCTACCAGCCTGCCCCATGGTCCCACACCAGAGGGGGTCAAGGTGGGGCCCCCTGATCATCGAGCACCAGTGCCCAAGAAGTCCACTGAACCCCAGGACCAGGAGGCAAATGCCCATGAACCAGCAGGCTCCATGAAGCCTGCAGACTTCGTGGTCCCAGTGGTCCCCAGGGGCAAGCTACTTGCTTTTCTTGACCATGAGTATACCTGGCAGTCTGCCAGCAAGATGCAGCTCACCTTGGACTGCTGGGGGAATTTTAACAGCACCCTCGCCACTGCATGGGCACTGGCTGGGGAAGACAAGGGGCCCAAGAGCTGTAACACTCAGATATATAGGTGGGCCCGCAGCTTTGTAGACACCCTCTACATTTATGGGAGAGCACTGCATGAGCTGGCGGGCCCCATGCCAGGCACTGAAGCACATGAGGCCCCCGCCACACTGTCTACCTGAACTTTACACCCCCACCTTTTTATCTTGGGCACCCCATCTGTGGCCCCATCAAGTCCTGGGACCTCCTGGTCAACCTTCTCCTGGCCCTGGCCAAGTGGTCTTGTGCATAACTAGGCAGGAGGCGCTGGCCGGGAAGGCACCCAGAGAATGCAGGGCTGCTTTCCCCTTACTTGTCTGTGCACTTTTTCTGGGAAGAGCACTGAGCTCTGCTCAGTATCTCGCTCTGGTGTACTTATTTTCACGTTCTGAGCCTTTGACCCACATGACACTCCTATCCTCTTTTTACCTTCATTGTCCCAAGAGTCTAGTTGTCCTATTAATCCATTAGCCCCTGTGTAAAGAGGCTACTAGTTTGCCAGGTGGGCCTTAGAGCCCATGTTAAGTGAATAGATAAATAGACAGGAGCTTCTGGGGCTTGGCTAATTGGTATCTGGGGATACCAGCTGGTATTAGCCCCTTGTACCAGCTGGACTGCTGAAGCAGCCCTAACTGAGAGTTCCCTGCACCCTCTATGCACTGTAGCAATCTGGCTGTTTGCCATGTGTGCTGCAACCCTACCATCTGGACACCTATTGCTCAGAAGATGTTCTCAGTGTGGTGGCCTGCTTTGAACTGTCAAACCCCCAGCTGGGTTCTGGGTGCCAGCCCTGAGCAAGCTCCTTTGCCTATGTCCTGCCACTTGCCTCACTAGCAGGAATTCTTGTGTTCCCTATTTAAAAACCGCAAAATCTCTGATAAAAAAAAAAAAATCCCAAATTCACTCTTTAAAATACCCCAAAATCCATATTCTTCCACAATTTAAACAAAAGACCACTATAGACAGACAGACATCAGTTGGGTAATGTTTTATGGATATATTTATAATGTTAAAGCAATTTGAAAACCTACCAGTGTCTCTATCATCATAATAAAATAAATTCTAAATATCTACATGTTTTGCTGTTTGCTTTTGGTTTTCTTACCATAGAACAGTTAGAGCTCCCTCTGGCCCCTCCACTACCTAAGATGTGGGGACATCTGCCCCTGCATCCAGAGCTCCTGCCAGCAAGTCTCATCCTGTCTGACAGCTGGGCACAATGGATGCGTGATGAGGGGGGATGTAGGATTTGCAAGCAGGGGGTGGGAAGGGGTGTGGGGGTGTGTGGGTGGGTGTGGAGAGATGTGGGGGCATGGGGTGTATGGCAATGGGTAGGGGGATTGTGGGAGACTGGGTGTGGGGGACT
>NW_005843343.1:56416-92837 GCF_000455745.1 Alligator sinensis | reverse complement strand
CTGGGGTCATTTGAGCCCAGTTTTCCTCCTGCCCAGGCAGGGGGTCGGACTTGAAGATCTACAAGGTCCCTTCCGACCCTACTTCTATGATTCTATGATTCTATGATCAGCAGTGACCATTAGAGCACTTGGGGCCTCCTGGCACAGCCTATGGCACAGCATAATGTGGTAGAGGCAATGCCAAGTGCCTGGCAGCCAGGGCCAAGCCACGCTGACCTGCACTGCATGTGGGGCAGGGCTGTGCCAGGAGGCCCCAAGTGGCTTGACAGCCATTGCTGCTGCCAGTGAGCTGTAGGCCATGTGAAGGGTCTGGGGCCATGCAGGGGAGCAAATGGGCCCAGCAGGGGTAGGCAAAGGACCACCCCTCCCAATTTTCCTCTCTACGGTCCCCTGCCCCCTCACAGCCCCACCCCCTACTTACTTGGAATGGAGCCCGGGTCCAGGTTGCTGCAGCTTGCATCGCTGTTTGCCCTGCACAGGCAGGCAGCGTGCTGCAGCACTGGGGCAAGGGCCAGGCATAGAAATGCTCTGGCCAGCTACCAGAGTGTGTGTGTGGAGGACCCGAGCCTGCCCCACATTTTTTTCTAGGTTTTTTTTCTCAAATTGCTTTGAGACATGGCAAGAGGCACATGCAGGCTCATCTGGATGTACCCTAATAGAGTTGATTTTTAACAATGTCTCCTCTGTTACTAGTTAGTTCTGAAAGCAGCAGTTAATGTCCCTCATAGAGGACATGGAAGCTTATTATTCAAGGTTCTTCCTTTGTGCTTCCTACTTATGGGACAGTGTTCACATGATCTTTCTGTCTTAACCTTCTGGATCTCATTTTTGCTGAAACTGAATAATTGAAACTCACCTATACTCTTTTTTCCTTACAGGTTCTAAGGGACCCATTAGTGAGTTCACTATAATAATTATTTTTGCATGAAAAGTACTTGCATATTAGGGTGATAGTACAGATCTGTATGGTAGGTTCTTGCTCTGTTTTATTTATTTATTTTGTGTTTCTCCTTGATAGAGCAACTCTACATGGTAGTAGATATGCAGTATGCCTTTAGTCATTTTAATGTCTGTACTGTTGCTGCAGTTTGCGGAGATGGGCAGGCAGTGGAAATATTTGTCAAAAATGAAGCTAGAGTGATTTTGCTAAATATTTAATTAATCTTGTACTACAGCAGCAAATAAGTCATAAGAGTCCACTTTTGAATTTTTCCTCATACTGTTCTACATAAGAGTTGCTTTAAAGAAACTAATCCTACATTTTCTTAGCTGTCAAAGGCCCAGGGTGGAGCAACTCATGGGAAATAATATTCAAATTATTAAAATGAATATAGCATTCAAATGGTATAGTGAACTGGCTTAAGGCCACACCCACAATCAATGGCAACAGTGGAAACAGAATCTAGGAGATATGGATGTCAAGTGTTGTATTAGGAATATAGATTGTTATAATGATGATAATTAGTAACTTGTTAACTAATTGTGAAATTTAACTATCAGTATATGAACTTGTCCTGGATGTAGGTATTCTATGCATTCTTATCCAGATGCTTTTAACTATTGCATTTCATGTGCATTAAAATGTTTATATCAAAATGTTGCTATCCCTTCTTTTTTGACGGCTATAACCACCTTGTTAAAATATCTAGTATCAGACAGGCTGGGCGTGAATTGGCCAGGGAACAGGATCTTTTGTGGTTTGACTATACTCCAAAGTTAAGTTTCTATGACTGTGCAAGCTTTCTGCAGGGATTAGAGAAATGGAACCACATTTGTATGATGCCAGAAGATATATAAAGGAATCACAAGTGGAATTGTGAAAAATTATGTAAGCTCCATGTTATTTGATATTGTGTCCCAGTAACAAAACGTGACCTCTTTGTGTTTGGTCTGGAATACAATCCACACCAGTACTACAAAACCTATTTTAAAATGTTAATCTGGCTTGTTGCTTCCATAGTTCAGCTAATTATTTCAGGCTTCAATAAACTTTCCTAAAACAACTAAGAATTTTTCTGGTATTTTCTTTCTTTCTTTCTTTTTAACAGGGAATGGCTTGGTCTGAACACTCTCTGACTTTTATGGATCCTGGTTTTCTCTGATAAAAAAAAAATCCCCAATTTTTGCTTATAACCCCCCCATCCACATTTTTCCATGATTAAAATGAAATGAATATATTTATATCTATATATGTTTCATTTTAATCATGGAAAAATGTGGATTTGGGGGGTTTTCTTTATCTGAAAACATGGGAATATTTTTTTATCAGAGAAAACCAGGATCCCTGGTGATGTTACTAGGGGGCAGACCCTTTTCTCTTTTGTGGACTTAAGCACCTAAACATGTGATCCTAATGCATCCTGTTTAAGTGCCTAAAAAATCTTTATAGTGTCCACTTAGTAACATGCCCTGAAACTAAGTCCCAAAAAGCAGTAAGCAGAAAGAAGACCCATCTACCCTCAGGATTTACTGTTTTTCAGGGTCTTAAGGGTGGAAGTGGATTGGAAGCTAGTTGTCAGAATTGAGACACTCCTAGTTTAAACAGAATTTGTGGCTTACAATCTACTCAGAGGGGAAAGATCTGTTAATCTCAATCAAGAAAAAATTGAAAGTACAAAGGCCTGGAGAAGTAGTAATAGCAAAAATACCAAATTACCTGAGATGCACTCATAAACAGAAGTATGTGTAGACTTTGAAAGGAAGAAGATATTTATTCCTTCCACAAGATATTGAAGAAATGTTAATAATATCAATATTCACATAAACTACTGTTTACTGTTTATTATATTAAATCTCAAACTACTTTAGCCACAAAATTCACTGAGACTATCAATACTATTTTGAAGAAAAGTAATGTGGTGTTGTTTTTTTAAATGTTGGTCACTTGGCTAAACTGAAACATAAGCATCCTCTCAATAGCTGCCCTGCCTGCTTTCCCAGCTCCTGGCTCTTTAAAAAAAAAAAGCTTGCACTCACTGGATGCTGCCAGGTGGGGTGGGGGGTGTCCCCGCTGGCCCCTGCTGCCCCACGCTGCATGGGAGCTTCTGTCTCAAGCCCCCAAAAGCCCCAAGGCTGCTGCAGCATCTGGTGAGTGGGGCCTTTTTTTTTTTTAAAGGGCTGGGAGCTGGGATGGGCAGGACAGCCATGTGCGGGGTGGGGAAGCTGGGAGAGTGGCTGGGGGTTGGGAGCTTGTGGTACTGTCCCCCATGCAGCGTGGGGCAGTGGGGGGCAGCAGGGATCCCCTCCCTGCCTGGGAGCAGCCAGTAGGTGGGGGCTTTTTTTAAAGAAGTGGGAGCTGGGGCTGGGTGGGGCAGCCATGGGAGGGGAAGCTGGGAGAGCAGGCAAGGATCAGGGGGTACTCAGTGGGGCTGGGGGAGCAGGCAGGGGATGGGGCCTGGCAGAGGTTCCCCCATAGTCCCCTCCCCTCTCATCCAGCTCCCCCTCCCCTGTCCCCTACTTACCAGCATGGGGTCCGGGTCCAGCTCCCTGCTGCAGCAAGCAGGGACTGCCCAAATCGCCAAAGCTCCCCAAATCTCTTCCAAATTGATTCAGAAAGCTTCAAATTGATTTGGACCTTTTAACTGGTCTCCTGATTTGATTTGGATTTGGAGATTTGGCCACTGAATCAGGCCGAATCTCCTCTGAATCGAATCATCACCCAAAGCTTTGCACAGCCCTATCATTTGTCCCTGCTCAAGAAAAGATTTAATGTATTTATTATGGACAGTGCATGGAATCTCATGTATAAAAGTAGGTATGGATGGGATGGGGTTTTTTTCCATAAAAAGCTACTGTAGAAAATACAGTCATTCACAGTAATACTCATTGGGTGCATCTACACATGCACTTACTCAGTAGACTAATTTGTTGCACAGTAAAGCATCACTGTCTACACTTGCATTGCAATTAGGCCAGTGTAGACTAATTTACTGTGCCTTCATATAGTCCCATCAGACACAAGTACTATCTGATGGCAGAGTAAATTACTCTGCTTAAATGCACATGTAGACAGTGATGTCTGGATTAGTTTACTCGAGCTCAAATTGCAGTGGATTTTATTAATTGCATGTGTAGTTGCACCCAGTGAGAGTAAGCAGGGTTCCGTCTCTGAGGCTTAGAGCATCTGTGGAATGGGAAAGAACTTTCTAATGATGAGTTATACTAGGAGCATCAAACATATGGCCCATGGGCTCGATACAGCCTGAGAAGCTGTTTTATCCAGATGGTTGGGTTATTGGTGGGCTACCTGAAGTTGGGTGGTGGGGTCAGAGGATGTGACCTGCTGAAGAATTTATGCCTCCTGGGTACTGATAGACCTTCCTGTGAGTGCAGGCTGTGCTGATACAACCCCACTCCCCCTGTGGCTGCCACTCCTGAAGCTGCTGCTGCCCCCATGACCCCACTGGTGCCCCCAGACCGCTGCTGCTGCCAGACCCCTGCTTCTGCCACCAGACCCATTGCAGCTCAAGCTGGACATTATAGCTGCTGGCCCCCCATCCTGATCCAGCCCAGGAAGAGCCCCATAGTCCAGATCCAGTTTGGGTCCCAGGTTGAGTTTAACACCCTTGGACCATGCTATAGATAACTAAGATATTAAATGGATTTACATGGATTTATAATTTACATATAACTCAACAAGCTAATTGAGATGTTGTTTCAGTAAAACATATGTGGAGAGGAATAAACATAGTTTTGAAATTACATGAGCTTACCCCAATCCCCTCACCTGAGCCTCCTGACAAGGGGAGCCAGAAGCTGAAGCATGGGACTGCCTGACCCAATTTTTCACTGCACCAAGAACTGAAGTCAGGGAGGAAAGGAGTCCCCTGCAATGAGAGCTTCCCTCACAGTTTGCTGGTTGGGGTTTCAGGGGTTGGGCTAGGTGAGGCCATGGCAGAGGGGGCTACCTTCACCCCCCTGATCCCAGCATAGCAAAAAGCCTGACCAGGCAGCTTTGTGCTGAATCCCCTGGTTTCAGCTGTCAAGAGGCTGGGGTGGGAGGTGGAGAGAGGAGGGGGAAAGGGAGCCCCTGCCATGCAGACCTGGTCTGGCCACCCGAAGACCCCAGACAGTTGTGTGTGGGGGGGGGGCTTACAACAGCTGGCGAGCGGGTAGGGCTGGGAAGAGGGTTTGTTCCCTCAGCCTCCTTGGAGGCTGGAAGTCTTTCTGGCTTTGGACAGTATAGGCATATACTGAGCCCCGTCCACTGAATGGTGCATGTCTGTTCGTTTCATTCCCGCTCTAATTTATAGCACTTTAAATAAAGTGTGACTGACATTTTGAACACCTATCCTTAGCCTTTGTGACTGGGACTCTTTTCTCTACTATATGAAATCCATTTAATTTCTTTGTAATCTAATTTCTCTGTCTCTAGAGTGGAAGTGATTATTTGTACCCAGTTTTGTGAAGTTCTGAAATGTACTGTCTAAGTGAATATTATTATGTATGTTTCTGTTCAATTCTAAAAGTGCACCTGTCCCTAAAATATGTGAGTTTACACTTACAAGAAATGCATACAAGGAATTTAGTTGATATACTGCCAAGTTTAACACATTTGCTACCTAAAACTTGTCCCAGTTTGGTGTCTGTCTGCAGGGGTTTCATAACTAGACAGGTATTATAGATTTTTTTAAAAGATTAAATCTTTTTAATGAAAGATTAAAAAAAAGCAACAACATCTCAATAAAAGACAACTTTGGAGCCCTTGAATACTGCAATTTCTGTAGCTAAGCCCTTTCACTGTAAGAATCACTCTTGACAAACATATCCAGGAGCTGTGAACTGGAATATTGTCCCTCATTATCAAATGGAATTGCACATATAGATAGAGCAATCTAACTTTTGAAATGCAAAGTAATATGTAGGCATTGAAGTCATGTAGAAGCACATATTAAAAGTGAACTGTTTAAAATTACATTTATTGTAAGCTCAATGTTTTGATCTTTCAATCAATGTAAAGTTCTGGTACCAGGAAATATTACCTTTAGAGAATAACCTGCAGATGGGAGTCCTATGAAGCGAAAAGTTCAGGCCAGGTCTTCAACTGGTGTAATTTGGCATAGCTCCATTAAGGGTCCAGATTCAGGGTCTGGCCCAGTCTAGGAATAAGTGAACACACAAACATCATAGATATTTGATTTATTTTGGTTAATACATCAGAACTTGCAGTATCCATAAAGGAAACCATATGGGTGACTTTTGATCTAGCCATTAGCTTTTTCCCTTTGTGGATATGTTTGAGCTTTAACTCCTTGAATAGCAGCCTCAAGCAATGAAGTGGGAGGAACATTCACTAAGAGAGTACAAATAAATAAAAAAGCATGCAAACATATTATAAGATTGTAGGAAAGTAGGTTGGAAAGGGCCTTGCAAGGTCATCTAGTATAGCCCTCTGATCAAGACAAGATTATCTCTGACTAATTCTCCCAGCCAAGTGTCTGTTCAACCTGCTCTTAAAAATTTTCAAGGATGGAGATTCCACTTATCTAGGTAGGCTATTCCAAAGCTTGACCACTGTCATAGTAAAAAAGGTCTAAGTTTTGGTTTCATCCCTTTTTCATTTGAATACAAACTTCAAGAACTTTTAATATGAGTGGATAACAGAGCTGGTTGATCTATTTTGTCATAACATTTCTTTTTTTCATAACATTAAAAAAAATAAAAATGACTTGATCCAGAATTTGGATGTAATGATATATTTCTTCTATTAAAAAGAAGAAATTTTATACCTTTCAGGGGAGCCCCCCGCCCCCCGCCTGCGAGTTTCTAATTTTGTTTGTGCTGTTTTAAATAAAAAATAAACATGGAAAAATATCCAGTTAAATAACTTCACAAGTAAAATAATTGCATGTTTTGATCATCACTTCTAATGATGGAATTTTCAGATTCTCTACATCTTTGAGTACTGTACAACTGTGCACTATAGACATCCTCCCTGGAGAATGACATGGAATTAATGTTGAGCCCTAACTGAGAAAACTAGTGATACTGTTAAGCCACATAAATAACCATCTATCCATCCAGTGAATGAGCTATTCAAGAATGCTGTGGTAGAACGAAAGTAATCCCTTACCTAGTCAGATGTGTCTCAAAAATGAATGGATATGTTTTCCAGTTTTACAAAGCATGGTGGAAGTTCTTGTGGGCCCCCTGATTAGAGTCAACAACACAAAAAGGCATATCTTATTAACACAGTCCCCCTAGCTGTATATGTGAATTCTTACTTTAAGATACCCATTAGAGAACAGCCTGGGGACATTCCATAACTGGACATAATCCAGCATAATAGTGTCTGGCAGGAAAAGAATGGATGTACTCAATTCACTGTTTCTCATAGCTCTATCTGTTCCCATTTAATGCAAGTCCAGACCACATGTAATTATGTAAGAAGATAAATTACTTCCCGCCTTAACTTTTGCTGCAGTTGAGAGATGACTTTACTGTGGGAATTTAATAAAGAATGTTAAGAATTAACCACATTTCTGTAACACTTCCCTCTTCATTCCCCTCAACCCCCCCCCCCCCCCCCCAAAAAAAAAAATCAAAACAGTTCCAGTGCTATGACAATAAAGAGGGGATTTGGGCACAAGTCGAGTCGTTCTGAGTGGAGGTTCTTTTGGACCTTCCACATTCAAACTCCCACACTCCTTTTAAAGAGTGCATAAAACTGCCCTCACTATCCTCGGTGATTAGCTAGCTGGTCTGTCTGATATAGAGGACATAATGGGGAGAAAAATGCAACCATGGAACTGCCTCCTTTTCACTCCTTTGGGGAATTATTGAGGTTGCCCCGCAAAGAGAATCCCACTAACCAAACTTGTTTCAGTTCTGTCTGGTCTCTGCATGAAATGTGCAAAGGGAGAAGAAGCTTTTCCCTGTCACCTGCATGGCTGAAAGCCATATAGAAAATATAGAAATTTTTTTTTAGTTTTTAAATAGAATATTCATTTATTAAATTGTATTATTTTTATATTGAATCTAGCCTTATGTATTATGGTCATGCGGGACTACATTGTGCATCAGGTTAGTTTTCACTTATCCTGGGGGAAGAGTGTGCATGTATGCTGGTACTCCAGAGTATGTAATGTCTGTAAAGCCCTGAATTCCTGTATTGTGTGCTAATTATTTTTGTGTCCGTGCTCTGAGTGCCAGGCTGATTTTTGCAACCAACTACTCCTCTGATGCAAATAATTGAAATGATGTATGATATTGTTAAAAGAAAGCTTTTCCATAACCTCAAATCTTGATCCCACGGTAGACAGTCTTTTTTTTTTAGGTGAAACAACTTGGGTACTGTATGGAGGTGGGGGTGAACTCATGAAGAATAAAGCAAACAGACATTTTTCAGGACTAAGTTTGGTTCTAACTCTTCTGTTGAGCTGCATAAATTGTGCATAAATAACATTATAAATTGTGATGTTTTGATATCATCTGTCAAATGGGTATTTTGACATTAGTTTATCTCTAATAACATTTCATATTTACATATTCCTGGCATCTGAAGGCTGGTAGGAAAGAATGAAGCCCATTAGTTGGAGCAAAATTCAAGAGATTTTTGTGCCTATCTTGGTGAGGTTGGACTTCCAGCTACTGCTGTTTAATGTTATAAATTCACACATAAGCAATACTTCTAGAAGGTATATTAATCTTAAATGAAGGTGTGTGGTAACCACTTGTTAGAGAGTCTTCAAACTGGGTATTGTTAAATCCTCAATAGTCATTAAATAAATATTAATTAATAAGTCTTTAGTATTAAATACATTGTGGCCAGAACGCTTTCTTAGCTCAAACCTGGACCGTTAGTTATGATCATTTGTCCCCAAAATAGATTTGTGCCACAATTCCTGCTTTGTCACCTCATTATTAGACTACTACGAGATTTAGGATGACCATAACTCCTGGTTTGGCCAGGACAATCCTGGATTTTGTGGGCCAATCCTGGCTGGTCATTGAAAATTAAAATGAGCATTCTGGAATTGCAGGGGAACAGGGCACAGTCCGGTGGGCAGGCAGAGCAGCATGGTGTACCAGGCAGGCAGGCACTATTGCTGCCTGCCTGCCTAGTGCACCATACTGTCCCACCCTCCAACTCTACCTCTGCCTTCAGCAGTACTGCTGACTTGGCGGGGGGGGGCGGGGAAACAACAGTGTCCTGGATTTCCATTGTCCCATATGGTTACCCTAATGATACTGGTTTAGAGGGAACTACACCTTAACTATTTCACTGACGGAAGCTGGTAGAGACCTATTTATTAAGTAGGATTCCTACTTGCAGTAATTGCAATAATTCCAACACCAGTACTTTGTGATCTGCCCTGGCTATTTCTTGGATTCCAGTTTTTATTTAAAGTGTTGATTCGCAATTCCTGTGCCATTCCAACAGAATGGCTGGCTATCCAAGGCGGTTCTTGAGGTGGATCCACATAATTTTAAATGCAGGAGGGCTACTGTCAAGGCATTCTCAATGAAAAGCCTCAATCTTTGGAATCTGCTCTTGTACTTTGCATGCAAAACAGCAAAAATTTGCTGCCCTTCATGGCATATACCAAATCACATCTCTTTTTTCAGATTTTTAGATAGGGAAAGGAATATTAGAAGGTAATGTTCATTAATCAGTGAAAACTCTTTAATTTTATTTTCTTGGAAGTAAAGTAGGAACTTCATTTTTTTAGGGTTTTTTTTGGTTTGGGGAAGGCAATTTGGTTTATTCTTGCTAGTGTTGGTATGACAGTATTTTTAACATATGTAAAAGGCACTGACACTTGAAAAGGTACTTTTTATATATCATATAAATCTAAAGAAATAATTTCTACATATTGTAGATAGCTTGTCATCTTTTATAAGTACTTCAAAGAGTGTAAACATCTGGGGCCTGATTCTCTGATACCTTTCATCTTTTGTAATGAGATACAGTTGTACAAAATACATTTAAAGGCTGAGTGTAAACCACGGTCATTCTACTTTTGCACTCAAAACTCTTTGCACTGTGGTAAATTACTACCCAAAAGTACAAGTCAGCTGGGCATCAAATTTCTTCTATGATGGTCTGAGGATCTAAGATTTATTTTCTAAGACAGTTGCTGAAGGCCTTCATTTTCTTCACCATTGCTTTAAAACCATTCTTTCAGCCTTTAAAAACATGAAGTCCATCTTGTAATTTCTGTGGTCTGGGAGTTGGCAGTTCCTTGCTTGACATATTAAGATGTCAAAAAAGAGGGGATGGGAGGAAATGCTATGAAACTCCTGCATATGTCAGCTCCTTCATTTATATATATTTATAAAAAAAAATCACAAGCTATAGTCATGGAAAATATCTTGATATCAGAGAGAGACAAACTAGCGGTGCTCTAGCTGGAACAAAATTTGCTGGTGTTCATATGTAGACAGGCACATGTGGGAGAGTTAAAAATATTTTTTTAAATGAAAGAATTATAGGCAAAATGCATACTATTCCTTTGTCAGTATATACTACATAATATGAGGAACCTTGGGGCTTTGCTAGCTTTTAAATTACAGACCAGAGATAAAACATTTCTTTTGATATTTTGCAGACAGAAGGATATAGAAGAAAAACTATTTATTTAACTGATTGACTGGTGTGCTCATTTAGACTGGATGTACATCATGTCAAAATTAAGCCATGTAATAACCTTACAATGCCTGGTAGTGATACCCTCAAGCATAAACATGGTAAAAAGGAAGCATTGTATCTACATCCATACAACACATTGGATATGTGATGACAGAAGTTAGAATTTATAAATGCTTCCTAATTGAGACTGGGGGAGTTGGAAATTGGGAAATGATCCCTCAAGGAATAGCTAGCCAGTCATTCAGAGACAGACAGACATAGGGTCTTCAGGGGTTGTTTCCTGCTCCAGAAGAAAATCTGTTTTGTAATTCTTATCATTCATATATACCTGTGTTTACTGAACCTGGTGATCACTACAGGGTAGACTAATTAGTATTGTAGAGTGACAGTGTCAGTTATCCTGTCCCCATCCTAATTACCCCTCACAATGGGTAGTGTTCTGTGCTTATGGGCATTGGTGTGAGGCATAGTAAGTTTACCTTATGGCCATGGCCTTAGTGTCTTAGTGCTTATGAATCCTTGGTTACATCAGTTATTAATGAAATGGAGGGTTTTGACCCTACTTCCACTGAAGTCCATGAGACATTTGATACTGACTGAAACTGAAATGACAATGGGGCAGAATTGTATTTTTGAAAAATTGGATTAATGAAAAAATATACACACTCAAGGTGGGGTATATGAAAAAGTGGAGCTTTTGGTTTATACAGATGTTTGTGTGACTCCAAATATGAGATAACCTGTGATATAATCTAACCTTGTTCTGCCCCAGTAAAGACAAACAAAGCTTTCTGAACAGTGTTAGGACTTCATATGCATGTTTGCTTAAAGCAGCTTCAGTGTACCAGTGTACCCCAAGAGGTCTGTAAACCTGTTAAGATATTAAGAAAGACATAATTGTTAAAAGGGCAGTTCTTACATGAACTCCCAGGTGGAATATGAAAAATCTCCTAAAGGTTCAAGGTAACACTGTGGCATTGAAGGCTGATGTTGCTCAGTTCATTTAGAAAATACTATAAACTACTTTACTATGGGAATTTGGTAAAGGAATCTTTCATTAATAGGAAATATTTGACTGTACACTGCAAATAAAGAGATGTTTACATAATTTGGTAAGATCTTTCAAAGATTCAATATCCTTCTGCTGTGGCTTAAAGTAAGCACTATATTAAACATGCCATTTTTAATTATATGAATATTTTATCATTGTAATGAGTCAGTTGTAGAAAATACGTTCCCGCTTTTGACAGATATATCATTTGAAATTACTGCTGACTTCTAGTCATTCCTGAGACATTTGTATGAACAGAAGGTTTTGTGTGTGTGTGTGCGCACACGCATGTATGATACACTTACAATCCAATTCTACACCCATGGGTAGTTATGGTCGGTATTAAAAGACTTTAATTTTTAATTTAGCTAAAAGATTTATTTCTTGTACAGCAGACTCCCTCATGTTCAGCTGTGCTCCAAAAATTAAGTAGGGTGCAATTTTACTGACTCACCTTTATTGCCAACATTTGCTCTCTGTTACACAATAATTATGAAATAAAGTTGTCTCGTATATTAAGCCACATGGCTTCTATTTGTTAGAACTTGTTTATCCATACATCAAACAATTGTTCTCCCCTCACCTATTTTCTAACTATAGCACTACTGTTAACTCTATGCCACCTGCTCCAGCCCTGAAACTGAAACACTGATCAGTAGAGGTGAATGAATAGAGGGTCCAGTTTGTGATAGTGTCCATAAACTGTAATTTGAGATTGGCTATACATTACATCTTTCATGTTTGTTCAGAAATCAGGGTTAACTAGACTCAGATCTTGATGGGACTATGCTAAGGCAAACTTATATACAAGGAAACTCCTTGGCCAAACTACATATCCCATGAGGCAGGATACAACTTAATCAGAAAATCCTCTAAGTTGTGTCATTCATTAGAGAAGCCACATCAATAAGAATGAGGGCATGAAGCATCATAACTATAATTGCCAAGAGACAGAGCAGCACCCTTAGATAGATACAATTTAATGTCAAATTTAAACACTAAAGTAATATCAAAACAATTTGTTTCAACATATCCAGACTGAAATGTTATGGACATTTTTTTCCATGAAAAAATGTGATATTTTGCGGATGGAAGTTAAATTTCAAAATATCAGAAATTTCCATGAATGGAAATTTTAATTTTCATTCCAATGTAGCAAATGGTTCTTGACTGATCGTAAAGGAGTGGTGTTGCAGGAGTCACCAGAATAAAGCTGGCTAAAAGAAGTTAGGGAGTCTGAAGAAAAGTAGATTTCCCTCTTTTATGAACTACTTCTTCCTGGGTTCAGGAAGCAATGAACCTCAGACTCCAACTATGTTCAAAACATTTTGTTACACTCTGGGCATGTCTACACATTGTTGTATGGCAACGTTGCTATGGCACCTTGGTTTATTACTTCCTTTTGGAAATACTGAAGCACGGCACAGTAAATGCCCATACTGAGCCATGCATGTGGCGCACAGTTAGATTTCACTGCTACATCACTGTAGTGGTGTGCTAAAATGGGAGGACAGTGCTGCCAATCATGCACTGTATGGTGATGCAATGTGTCACTATGGTGTTGTAGAGTGACATGTAGATGTGCCCTGAGATCACTTTTCAAAAATCACTTGATAAAACTGCTTTTGTGCTATGATAGTGAGATTAATAAGTAAATTAGCAGAATACTTTGGTACTCGATTTAGCAGAACATAAAGGCCAACTTAGTCTCTGTTTTATGTATGTGTATATTAAAGCAATATGATGCAATAACTTGACTAACTTGAGTTGATAAAAAATATTATTGCAAATTTTTGTAACCAGAATAAATAGAATGTCTAAGGGTTCGTACTTTTCAGAACTTTGCAAAGTTAAAAGAAGAAATGTGCTTTAAATGATATAGACTTGACAGGAGAAGGACTAGAGCTCATAAAGAAATTCTGATTGGAAGACTTATCTTCTGGAAGCCATGCACATGAATAGAGTGGCTAGATAAGAGAGGATGCAGCAGCATATGGTAGAAACGAGTCCTTATGCTTTTTATGAAATGGCAATCTTTTGTTCTCTGTATAAAATTTTAAATAGAAAGTCTGAGTCTGAATATTAATTGGTAGGATTCATGAACACTAGAGACAAAGCCCACACACATCAATTCTGATTGGCTCAGAAAAAAAGCTTAATTGAATATAACAAAATAATCACATAATGTTTTTTTGCTGGGCCAGCTGAGGAACACCTGAATAGAATTCAAAATGTGAATGATTTTAGAAGAATAACAGGCTTACATCTGTAGAGTGTCATCTTAATAGGTAACATATTAGGAAGAAGCTTTGCAGTGAAAGGAATTCAGAATTGGGCCCCATTTGTTCTTTTTATCCTCACAGAAAAGGACAACACAGGAAAATGCTTTGGCATGTATTTAAATCTATTCCTATTGAGGACAACCTTTAAACATGTGCTTACCTTCAAGCACATGCTTAAATCCCATTGATTTCAATGAGGTTTACTCATGCTCTTACAACTGAGCATGTGCTTTAGTAGGGTTCTGAAGAGAGATGTTTTTCTGGAGTCACACAAACACAGTTCAATTAAATTTATGAACTAAATAGATTTAATATATTCACAGCCACATTATTATAGTTCCTGTTTCACCCATTCTCCTGTGTTAGCAATGGAAAGCACAGATACTACAACATTCTACTATTAGTGCGTTATTTTTACAAATATATTGAAGGTGCCATGGCAACCATGATAATTTCTTTTCTGCTACCTTACAAGCTTCACTTGTGAAAGTTTGAAATGCAAAGAGGTTTGGTTAGGACAGGAAAGTTACACACTGGAAGTGTTTATATGGTTTGCAATTGTGGCCATCTGTGTCCAACCAAAAGGGAACCTCTAATTTTCTAGTTTATGTAATTGAATTTTTAACTACTACACAGTGAAAAGACATTTTCTGTGAGAAATGAACTCTAATTATAATGTATGCAGGCTGCATCATTTAAATAAGCAAATAGTGTTCTATTCTTGACATTTCCTCTTCTGGAAAAAAATGACCCTCTAGGAAAGGCTCCAATGTTTTACAAAGAAATTACTTCCTATAATCAAGATTGCCTTGTTATTTAGCGAGGAATTTGGGTCAAATACACATACTAACCCTCCAGCCTGCATGTCAAAGGACAGCCACCTGCATGTTTCAGTTTAAACTTTTTTTTTTTCTGATTCCTGTAAGATTAACATATATTCTTTTTGCATTTAAAAGTGAATCAGCTAGCAAAGTCCCAGAAACTAAAAGATATTATACAATCCTGGCTTGGAAAAGTTAGCAATTTAAGCACACAATGTCTTCATATGCTACCTTTTATTGTAATGATGATGAACATGAAAATTTGTAAGTGCTTCCCCTACATTTGAGAAGGGACAGTCCCACTCATGGTTTCAAGTCAACTATACAGATAACTAGAGTCTAAAAAAAAGGTATAACAGCTTGGGACTGTTTGTTTTTGCTCTCCACTCATGCGTAGTCAAGATTCCAATCCAGGATTTGTGTCAATAAGGACCTCTACAACTGGGAGATCAGTATGACAGATGGCTCTGATCCCTAGTCACCTTCTTCCCTGCCCAGGACCCATATGCCCAGTGCAGGGTCAGCATGTGCCAGCTCCCTCCTTGCCCACTTTGCCTCCTCACACCACAGCTGCCCTTCCTCCTGCCCCTAATCCCAGTGCCCTGCTGCTGTACCCTGGCTCCTGCCAGTGAGGGCCAGCACCCTGCACTGCTGCTGGCCATGGTGCTGGCCCTGTTGGCCCAATGGTCCCCCCTCTCCTGCCCAGGCTCCAGGACAGCCATACACCCATCAGTGGGAGCCAGGCGGCCCTGCCTGACTGCCTCCTCCTGCAGTCCTTGCTCAAGTCCGCCTGCCCTGCTGCCTACACACCTCCTACACCCTATCCACCCCCAGCACCACTCTCAGGACATGCACATAGGTGAAACAAAAAATCTTTATTGCCCTCACAACCCTCACCCCCATCAACAAACAGTGCCTCTCCACCATCCTCCCCACCCACCAATAAAAAACCCGCTTACAAGAAGCAAACTATATGCATGAAGCAAACTATACCAAGGAGACAAACTATATACAGGAAGCAAACTATATACATATTGAAAACTATTTACAATATTTTGGTTGTTCAAGCCCAGAGTGGAGGGCAGTGGGAAGCGGCCTAGGGGGTAGAGCCCCAGGACAGGTGCCCAGCACCCCAACCCCTGGATGTTTCCCTGTGGGTCTGGGGGATGCAGGGACCCCAATTTGTGGTGGCTTCATGTGGGGCTGGGTCTTTGGTCACATGGTGTGGGGGAGAGTGGAGGGACTGGGCCCAGGTGGATGGCAGTAGGTCCAGGGCAGGGTCTGGGCCAGGGTGTCTGACAGGCAGGAGGCACCCTAGGACCTCCTCCCAGGGCCAAGAGAGGGCCTGCTGCAGGGAGGTGGGCAGGACCAAAAGGTCCTATGGGACCATGGGTGGGGCTGGGTAGCAGGGACGTGTGCATGGCAGCCAGGGCCAGGAGGCTCTCCATGGCCTTGTGGTCGGTGTCCCCTGCTTCTGGACCTGTTTCAGGCATTCCCATTTCAAGACCTCCATACAGACCCAGTGGTTCCACTGTGTCCGGACCTGTACCTCTGCCTAGGTAATGTCCTCCACCCACCAGGCCTGCTCCTGCACTTCCCATGACTACTCCCATGCCTCCTGCTCCTCCACCACCGCCACTGCCAGCAGCATCTGGCACAGCAGAGCCCAGGCCCTGGTGCACTGCTGGCACAGCTGGCACATCCAGACCACTCCAGCAGTGGGTGGCAGTGACCCTGAGGTGACATCCCTGCTGGGACTGGTAGGTTCTCCCCTGCATCCAGATGTTGACCCTGCAGAGGCAAGAGACTGAAGCCTTTTGTGAGAATTTGCAACATTTCAGAGATGAGATGCTTTGCATCAGGGGCTGTGTGCTATCTGGCCTCAGATCAGGCGTCAGCCCTGCATGGGTGCCCAGGGACCATGGTAAATCAGCCCTGGAAACTTATGGATGAAGCCCCTGTCCTCCCTTTCTCCCCTGGAGTCAGTGGCTTACTGGGTGCTGGCTGCAGACAGCCTGCTTCACCCACCCCCTTCCCAGGGGCAGCCAGACCAGGATGCTGGCAGCATCTGCTGCAATAGATTCAGACCCCACTGCTCACAGGCCAGCTACTCTGCTGTGCTGTTTCCCAGCCAACAAAGCCCAAGATCAGGACATGTGGGGCTCCTGGACAACTGGGGAAAGGGGCTGGCTGCACCCCCATCCTCCCCACAGGGGGCCTTTCTGTGGAGGTGCCTCAGGGCTGGCCCCCCCATGCTATTGCTTTGCCCCAAGCATGCCTGTGTTACATGTGCCCTGTGTAGTGCACAATGAGCTTTTTGTGTAGGTTGAGGGCTGACCAAGCCACTATGCCCTGATGCTCATCTTTTAGGTGTCCTGGGCATACCTGCACTCCTGTTTCAGGACCCTGAGCTGCAACAGTGTGGGGGGCAAGCCTGGGCTGCCCCACAACGTCTGTCATCTCCTGGAGGGCTACGTGTTGTACCGCTACATGTCTCTGACCCCCGCTGCCAAGAAGGACATAGCTGCTGTCTTCCTTGGCATGTGAGAGGCCTGTGCCTGCCTAGTTGTGGGGACACAGGGTGCTGAATAAAGTTCTGAACTGTGTCCTGCCTGTCTGTGTGCTGTGTGCTGTGGGTGGGGAGGGAGGAGGGCAGGGGACCCTGGGCCAGGGGACTGTGGGTGGTCCAGGCAGGGACCAGGGGCAGGGGCAGGGGCAGGGGCAGGAGCAGGGATGGGAGGAACCTCCCCCAGTGCAGGACTTACCAAGTGTCCAGGGCTGGCTAGGCTGGCAGCTCAGTGTGGGCCTCCCTATTGGTAATGGTGTCTGGCTGCACTTTCTGTCCATGGCCCACGTTGTGCAGCTGGCCAGTGCCTGGCTAGCCCCCTCCCCCCTGGAATGCAGCTGGCATTGCTGGTGGCCAGCAGTGGTGTGGCCAGCCACTCCTTATGCCAGGGTCAGGGGCTATGCTGAGGGTGAGGCAGCCGCTGGGCAGGGTTCCCCAAGGTGCCAGTAGATGGAACAGCCAGGGAAGAGGACAGGGCAGGATGCTGAACAAATACTCTAATCACCAGGGACCCTGGATTTCTTTAATAAAGAAAAAAATCCCCAATTTTTGGATTAAATAAAGTAACGCAAAATCCACATTTTCTGTGATTAAAATTGAATACCACTAATATATAGATACACATATACTGGTGTTTCATTTTGATCATGGAAACGTGAATTTTGGGTTACTTTTTTAATCCAAAAATTGGGGATTTTTTTTTTATCAGAGAAAACCAGGATCCCTGGTAATTAGAGTATTTGTTCAGGGAGTGAGCAACTCAGATTTTAGACCTTCCAAAGGGATCCAAGCCATGGGCCCCACAGTGCACAGCACACCCTTCACTCCTCCCATTGAAGGAGCTAGCAGCTGGGAAGGGAAGATATATGTTGGATCAAGATATAAGAAAGTTTGAAGGAGGGTGACTCCATGAGATGAATGTTGACACAAAAGGGAGGTAGGGCCTGGGTCTGAAGCCCTTCCCTCCCTAAGACGGAACTTTTCCCTCTTTTTAGTATCCATTTTATCTAAGAAATATTAAATGCAAGGTGCAGAAAAGCTATTGAAGGCAGAGGTCCTAACCATAACCTAGGGCAATGCCTCGTTTCCTCTGCCTTACTCTGGTTTAATATCCCATGCCCTAAGTCAGCATGGGTACTCTCTGGGAGGGCTGTGCTATTTACTGGATTTTTACAGATGGGGGCTAGACCCCTAACTCCAGGACAGTGTCATTACTTCAGATCCTAAATCCTAAGAAGCACCTATCTAGTAAGTGAGATAGGTATGCTTTTTTTGGTTATGTCGCTTCTTAGCCACTTAAACCCTGCTTATTATTCTGCATTTTACTCCTAACTAGTTAAAACTGCTCTCTGCTTACTGCCGCTCAGAAGTAGATATCTAACACTCCTTATGAACTGTATGGGGAGACTTGCTGGTTCATGTGGTCTGAGAATTCCACTAAGTGATATGATATCTAGGAATTAGACATTACAATTCCTGCCTATCTTAAATATCTGGGCCTGTATAGCAGTATTACATAGGATGAGAGTTTGGAAGGACAAGGGCATTCATCTTTCAGTGGGTGCATCTACACAAGACACTAACTGCTCAGTAGCTGAAAAATACTGTGCAGTAGCACAACACAGCACGGACAGTGCTAATATGCTACTGCACAGTATTATTAGGCTACTGTGCAGTAGTGTCACCTAAGAGACATTCACTGGTGCTACTACACAGTAACTGGTTACTGCACATTTATTTACTACTTGCTAATACAAGTACTAAATAAACAAGAAGTAATGAATGACTGCATAGTAGCATCTCATGTAGCTACACCCAGTATTTACAATCAGGCGAAGTATCTATTGATAGGACTATTTACTTAGAAGGACTACAGGCATAGGATTACTCAGATAGAAAGGAGAGGATTGAGACCTTTGAGAATATATAGTTAACATGTAGAATCCCCTGGTCTAGGAAGTTAAGTCAAAAGTATACTAAAGAGGACTGGATAATTTTACAGCCTCTAATACAAAGGAAACAGATGCTAAGGTCCTTATTTCATTTTCATCTGAGTTCAGTTAGGAAAGTTCCCACTGAAAGTTCTGAGAGTTTTCCTGAGTGAAGATTTGTAGCTTCAAGTGAGATTAATTATTACATTTATATCATGTAACAAGTTATAAAATAACAGCACGTACACATCAGGCAGGATATCCTTATTCACTACCCAGGATGAATGATAGATACTGGGGTCACTGTCCTGATTAATTTGGTATTGGCTGACTATAGTAAAGTATAATTGGATTCAGCATTGCACAATCTAAGAGTAATACCAAAGAAAAATAAGGATTTTTCTGTTCAACATAGCAAGAGCTGTGTGAAGGAAACAGATTCCAAACGTCTGAAGCATATTAAATACTTTTGTCACCCATCACCATGATGGTCTTTTGAATCAGCTTGTTTTGTGAGAGGTAATTGTAACCTATGAGATCAGTGCAGTGTTACAACTGGAAAAGCAACACAACAGTGTGCCCTCCGAAACAACTGTTATCTGGCATCCCTGAGTGTTATATCACAATCTAGGGTTGTTGGTTGTGGCTGTGTTGGTCTAAGGACATAGGTAGACAAAGTCCTTTGGGTAAATGTAATATCTTTTATTAGACCAACTAAATAGTTGGAAAAAATGTTGTTTGCAAGATTTTGGGTATAAACACCCTTCTTCAGGCATTTTCCCTGTGCCTGAAGAAGGGTGTTTGTACCTGAAAGCTTGCAAAGAACTATTTTTTCAATTAGTTAGTTGGCCTAATAAGATATCACATTTACCAAAAGAACCTTATCTGCTTATATCACAATCTAAGCTTTCCAATGTGAGCAATGTCAATGTATGTTGTTTAATAACTAACTTCCAGCAGTACACTTCTGATTCATATTACTTGTATTCATGGATACCTTGCTTGAACTGATTAGAACTAGGAACACAGAACTGAAAGGGACCTTCTGCACCATCAAATCCAATTCCCTCCAAGCATTTGTACAAAGGATACCCAAAATTTTCATTTCAAACCCTTACAGACAACTATAAGGCATGATACCCAAAACACTAAGAACAACTTATAAAATGCCATGGGTAAAACCCAAGGAGAGTTTGTGCCCTGCCATTATTTATTTAATTAAAAAAGAAATAAAGGTCAAATAACCTACTAAGTATTCCAGCAAAGGAAATTTAAAC
The DNA here is from genome assembly GCF_000455745.1 of Alligator sinensis. Taxonomy (NCBI): domain Eukaryota; kingdom Metazoa; phylum Chordata; order Crocodylia; family Alligatoridae; genus Alligator; species Alligator sinensis. The sequence continues at coordinate 72,318 of NW_005843343.1, read as the reverse complement.
ACAGAAGTATAACAATAAAACATTATCATTACCTTTTACAAATGTCACAGGACCACTGGGCACAGACAAAGCAGGCTGCATGAAAGAGGCATTCGGTTTTCTATTGCAAAATATACAGTGTGAAATTCCTCCATGACATAAGTCCACTGAAATAAGTGGGCAAGTCTGGTGCCTTGTGTTTTTCACAATGCTCTCCATCTCTTCTCTGTGTTTTTGCTGCTGACAATGATAACTGCTTTGTCTTAAGCAATATTTAATATAATTTTTGTGCTGTTCCAGGAATGTCTCTTATTTCCTGGATCTGACATAAAAATAAGCTGCAATCATAAACACTGAGTACCTGTGGAAGAAAGAAAGAAAAAAAGAAAAAAAGAAAGAAAGAAAGCTGCTACTTTATCTTTGAACTCGCCAAGCTACAACGGGAAGTAGTTAATTCCTCATGGCTAGACACAAACATTCCATCTCTTGTGACATGTGTAAAGGTTGCTGTTCAGAGCAGACTCTTTTCAGGGCCCATTCCTTCTGGGCACTTACATTTCTAAGCCCCTCAAGAGGTCTGTACTTGTGAAAAAGAGAGAGTGGAAACTGAGTGAGTACTAGTCTAAGACTGCACCAGCATTCTTGTGAACAAACTTTGGATCAATCCAAAGTTGGAAGTGAACATGAAAAAAGTGTCAGTAGCTCTTTTATAAGTCTTTTGCAGTGCATCTGATTGACCCACATTACGATGTACAATGGCTTGAAAGAGTGTTAGTAATCAGTGCTAATGAATACATGTACCTACCTGATTCATATACTGGGCATTATCCTGCACTAATGCTTTTGTTTTGCAGTCATTAAAATTCTCATCATGACACAAAATGCTGAACATTTACTATAACAAAAACAAAAGCAAACAAAAAATGAGACACATTTATTGCAAATTTCAGTCAAAAAAGATATAAATACGGAAATCACATAGCACAGACACATTGTCCCAATCCTACTCTATTTTAGTTAATTAATTAATGTTTTTAGAAAAGATATTTAAACTGAGACCTCAGGCAAATGCTCTGTGAGAGTGTGGCATAATCCTCCTCTTTCTTTCCTTCCCCCCGCCCCCACAACATCTAAAGACAACTTGTTACTCAGTTCTCCTCTTTTTCAGAGAAGTGGAAGGATTTAGAAATTCAACTCTCACAGCTTGAATTTTTTCAAAATATATTTTGAATCTCTCATGCATCACTTTTCTATAACTAGACATGCACCTTGCTGGCATTTGTAAAAAATATAATTGTTGTTGAAATTAAGATGATGATACTATCAGAATATATGTATACCCTAAATCTACAAACACATACGCATCCACATACATATTTCATAATGTTAAACTTCAAATACTTCTTATGCTTGACTTTGACACTATCACTGCCAGATGGACATGTAAACAAAAACAGTTAAAGAATTACTTTAGTAATAACAAAGAGAGTGTTTTGTTTTGGGATGAATATCTATCTTCTCTGATTGTGGTATGCCTAATTGGTACATCACTATGGTATTATTTAAGTGCTAAGATTATTTTTATCTGATGTGTAAGAATCAGAGTCAATTTTAAGACAGACTTCTATTTTTAGAAAAACAAATAAGGCCTTTTTCTTGTGTGAAAAGTCAGGAGCTAAATGGATCATACAGCAAGTAAGCTATAATACTTGTGGATCTCTACAGAGGAATAGCACACAGTATTTTTAGTAAATATCTCATTTTAGTTGCATCTTAAACATGAGTTTGCAAATAGATTATGCAAATCTTATTGATATTGGTCATCATTATATGAATATTCCAGTAGACACACTAATGGAGAAGTAATATTAGAATGTGACAAGCTAAGAGGGCAGGCTGGAGGACCAAAAGAAAGGCCAGTTTTCATAACTGACCTAGTGCGGTGTCACAAAAGAGAGTCTGGAATGCCAAGTAGGCTCATACAGTTACCAGACAAATACAGGCCTCTCAACATGTAACCCTGGCCTCTTGGCCTGCTCAGCAAAGAACTTTTCCCTTCACTTCTGTATACTTCTTGCATTATTTTTTGTTAATAAAACACAGTAGCAGTGATTTGTGTATAGAAGTTCTAGACTACAGAATTCTTCAGGCTACAATCAGGCATTTAGCTGAGTACGTAACAGGGAAACAGACTTCTGCAGTACGTATCCAGTCACCCATAGTGGTACCTAATGTGAAACAGAAGGAAGACAGAGCTATGACAGTCAATGGCCATTCCCATAGTGCTTTGCATTCATTGTGTCATAGGCACAAGTTAGAGAAAAGTGGTCGGACAGCATTGCAATGAGAGTGAACCTTTTTCACTTCATGCATAAGAGTAGAGGAAGGCCCTGGAAGTATTCTATCAGAACTCTTCAGGAAATAGATGGTTTCAAGGGCATTTATACACATACTTTTTCATGCTGTGATGCAGATCCGGTGCTTCAGAGCAGACTTGATTAATTGAGTCTGCTCCACACACAAACTGATGAGCACTGTGCTGCATTGCTTGCAAGTGCATACGTGGCAAAATGCATGTCAGCGTGGAGAAAAGGCAGTGGCGCACTTTTGAACAAAAATATCTTTGACGTGTTTCAGTTTACAAACAGACCACTGCCATTTTCTGCATGCTGCTTATACAGCTGCATGTTTCACAGCACAGGGCACTTTTCAAAGTGCCCAGTGCTGCAGCACATACATGTGTAAAAATGCCCCAAGACATTGGAGAGGACATAGGTGTCCTGAGTCTATCTAAGTCTAAGTATATAAAAGTGTCACACTCTTGAAGGTAGTATGGTAGAAAGGGGCAAGCAGCAATCAGTCCCATGGACCATAGAAACAATTAAAAAAAAAAGGATGCATCAAGGTTGATAGATGACTGGAAGGCATGCTCTGGCTATTGTATGCCTACTGGCTGAGCCAGTATACTTATGTAGCAACCACACACAATCTTGGGTTGTGTATTGAGTTTTTTTGTGTATATTTTTCATGTGGACAAGATGGCCCCTCTGTTCTGGCTATGTGCTCAGCACATGGCAAGCTTGAACTGTACCTGGGGAAAATATGTAAAACTGTCTGATGTCATTGGCCAGGAGAAGCAGAGGATTCTTCAGGCCAATTGGCTGGGAGAGAAACTTCATTCCCCTCTATTACCCTCTATTCAGCACTGGTGAGGCCATATCTGGAGATCAGTGTTCAGTTTTGGGACCCCCACTACAGAAAGGATATGGACTAATTGGAGAGAGTCTGGCACAGGGCAACAAAAATGGTGAGGGGGCCGGGGCACATGACTTATGAGGAAAGAGGGAGCTGGGGCGCACGACTTCTAAGGAAAGAGTGAGGGAATTGGGCTTATTTAGTCTAGAGAAGAGGAGCCTGAGAGGGGACTTAATAGCAGCCTTCAACTACTTGAAGGGGAATTTGAAAGAGGATGGAGCCAGACTGTTCTCAGTGGTGGCAGATGACAGAACAAGGAGCAGCGGTCTCAAGTTGCAGCAAGGGAAGTTTAGGTTAGATATTAGGAAGAATTTTGAGAGAGGTGGCGGAAGCTCCACCCTTGCAGGTTTTCAAAACCTGGCTAGACAAAGCTTTAGCTGGGATGATCTTGTTGGGAATGGTCCTGCTTTGAGCAGGGGGTTGGACCAGATGACCTCCTGAGGAGCCTTCCAACCCTAACTGTCTATGATTCTATGAACTGGAGAGTTGCACTCCCTGGCTGGGCAAGGCCAGGGTGATGTCTTGCAAAGGGATATAAGGTGAGTGAGGCTGGGGTGGGGAGGGAGAGAAGCAGCTAGGGATGCTGAAGAGTGAAGTCTCTTCCAAGGGAGAAGAAATTGCAGATAGCAAAAAGGGAAGCTCAGGTAGAGGAGAGAGAAGGGGAGAATTGTCCCAGTATGTGGGAACTCCTTTCTTCTCTTCCCCCCACCTTTTTTTTTCTTTTGAGGTTTTAATGGATTAATACTGGGGAATAGAGTATTGGTTTTCTGTTATAAATCTGTCTTTTATGTTTACACTGCTTGCCAGGAGGTTTTTTTGTTTATGCAGGTAACCCTAGTAATTCATTTAGTGTTTCCCAGGTGGTCTGGGTGGGGGTTCGAGCCAAGATAAAATATATTTGGTACTCCAAAATTGAATCTGGCCCTTGTTGCTGCAAACCAGTGCCCGGCAGAAGGGTTACACTTATGGAAGAAAATCCCAAACACAATGCAGTTTGAAAAGGAAGAAAGGAAGAAAATCACTGTGGTAATTTCAATACTGCCTAAATAAACAGCATGGTGGTTGTAAAGAAACCATCAAAGAAATGAGGAATCTGCATAGACCAAAAGCAAAAGTTCTGTGGTTCAGGACTGGTAGTCCATTTAGTAAACCACATTGTCTCATGGACAAAGGCCCAAACCCATGAAAAGACTAAAAAACAACAGTAGTGAGACTTCAATGGAATTTAGATACTGTGTCCATAAGCACAATCCTCAGTGTCCACCCCCAGTCCTTTAGGTGCATGAATTTCATTGTACCTACATTTTCACTAGTAAAGTTTCTATACACTTAAAATTCTGCTTCTGTACATGTCCCACTTGAGAACAGTTTGGTATCTGTATCATTTCTTACCCTTTGTGGGAATTCAGAGTCATTCTTAAAATAGCAATCAGTACCACTTTCACTCCAAAAATAGTTGGAGGGCCCCCCCTTTAACATAATAGGGTAGTGGCTAGAGTACTGTCCCAGAAAGTGAGAGATGAGTTTCAGTTCTCTCCTCCACCTACAATGATCCAATCCACATCATCCATCTTCCAGCAGAATGCCATGAATGCCATATTGTCAAGTATTCTAGATGGGTGTATTCACCACCCCCTCTCTTGAGGGGCCACAGTGTAGAAAACAATTCAGGAATCATTAGATCATGTAAGCGATGCTATGACAAAATAGTCAATGGGGAGTAGGAAGTCCTGGATTCCAGTCTGTGTTCTAAGAACTGTAAAATTCCTATACAATTCAGAAACAGTCTCTTCTAGGCAGTGGGTGATTCAAAGGCAGGCACAGAACCCAGGAGCCTTAAATAGGAGCATTATGAGTGAATGATTGGACCACATAGGAGGCAGGGAATGGTGCTTCCTTCAACTGTTTTGAAAGGCACTGTTTAAGTGTCTAAATCCAAGAGACAATTCCAGGTTCTGAATTTCCATCAACTCTAGGCAACTTTCGGCAGCCTGGAAGGTGTAGGATTTCAAACATACTCCTTTTTTCAACATTTCCTACTGGCTAGTGTAGGCAGCCCCCTACTCCTCCAATTCTGTGATTTGTAAGTTCAATTCTAAGGTATCCACCTCTGTCCATGAATAGTATGTGACGGGCTAGCTGGTAGTGACTTGGCCCAGAGGTTTTGAAAGGGTAAAAGATGATTGGAGGACTTGGGATTCCCTTTCCTTACCAATTGGGCCCCAGAGACACACCCTCCATGTCCCCTGATTGGCCCCTTGGGTCACCTGGAGGGGGATAAAAGGGGCAGCATGGCTGACTCGGAGGAGACCAGCGAGGGACCATGAGGAAGGAGTTTCAAAGAGCTGGCAAGAGCTGGGCCAGTGGGGCAGAAGCAGTTGCCCCAGAAGAGCCTGAAGGAGTGAGACCTGCAGGCAACAGCTCGACCCTCAGCAGCATGGCGTGTAGCCAGCAGGAGAGGCTTCCCACTGGGCTCCAGGATTCCCTATGAGAGGCTGTAGCCAGCAGGAGAGGCTCCCCAGCTCCAGCAAGGATCTGAGCAGCGACCTGAGAGGTTCCCAGCTCTGCTTCCAGCTCCTCCAATAAGAAGCCAGGAAGCTTGACATGAGGTGGGGCTCCGGGAAGGTCAAGACCCCTAGCAGCTTAGACTAGTACCAGCACTGGTGGCTGTGTGGTAGAGTTTCTGCCTGCCACATAGGAGATCTCAGCTAGGGTGAGTGAAGTAACAGGGAGAAATCTTTGTTGCAGTAGAAATAGATCATTGTGTTTTCCCCCTTTCTCCCCTTCCACGTACCTAGGCCCTATATTCTTTGTTATTTGACATTTTGTATTTTGTGCCTTTTATATTTCACCAACCAGTATTGTTTGTTCTGCTGTTTGTGTTTTATATTTTGGTTAACCTGTCTTTTGTCAACTGCATGAATATGTCTATGATTGTAAGTGTCTAACCTTTATTGAATCCTGCCCCCTCAGGGCATTGTAGTGTCCCCTATGCCCCCCTGGTTTATACTGGTTATGTTCCCAGTACTGTTCTCTCATTAAAAGGTATATGATTAAGGCCCCATCTGTGGTCTGGCTCTGCTCTATAGGGGGAGGAGAGTTCCTACACCACCCACAGCGCTTGTGCACCTGTTTTGATCCCTTCAATTGGAGAGGGGGTACCTCTTGGAGCACCACCCAGGTTACAAGTATATGGAGTTTAGGCACTGACCTCAACCTTTGGATTCCACTCAGAGAGCTGGGGGCCTTAAGGACAGATAACTATGGTGGTCAGCAGGGCCAGATCTAGGTCCTTTTATGGAAGTAACTGGAAGAATCTATTTGAATACTCTAACTCAGTCTATGAGTTAGTAGGCTCTGGTCAATGGGTGCTTGGTAAGATTAGAAATTAGTGAATAATCTACTGTTTATTTCACACAGTTCCTCTGCTAGGGTGACATTTACAAGGACCTCCAGAGCAGGAATTCTTGAGGTTAATACTCCACTGAGAGGTATAGGCCACTTAACATCTCAGAGCAATTGTTTCGAACTGTTCACAGACTGGCAGATGCTACCTCCCCAGTTGCGCTCAAATCATAGAAAGTTAGGATTGGAAGGGACCTCAGGAGGTCATCAAGTCCAACCCCCTGTTCCAAGCAAGACCATCATCCCAGCCAAAGCTTTGTGTAGCTGAGTTTTGAAAACCTCCAAGGATGGAGCTCCCACCACCTCTCTGGGTAACCTGTTCCGGTGTTTTTCTACCCTCCTAGTGAGAAAATTCTTCCTAATATCTAACCTAAACTTCCTTTGCTACAACTTGAGACCATTATTACTTGTTCTGTTATTTGCCACCACCGAGAGCAGTTTAGCTCCAACCTCTTTTGAGCCCCCCTTCATGTAGTTGAAGGCTGCTATTAAGTCCCCTCTTGGTCTCCTCTTCTCTAGACTAAATAAGCCCAGTTCCCTCAGTCTTTCCTCATAAGTCATGTCCCTCAGCTCCCTCACCATTTCTGACACCTTCGACAGAATTCTCTCCAATTTGTCCTTTCTGTAGTGGGGGGCTCAAAACTGAACACAGTACTCCAGATGTGGCCTCACCAGTGCTGAAGGGAGGGGAATAATCACTTCCCTTGACCTACTGGCAATACACCTACCAATGCAGCCCAGGATGCTGTTAGCCTTCTTGGCAACAAGGGTACACTGCTGCATCATATTCAGCTTATTGTCCACTGTGAACCCCAGGTCCTTTTCTGCAGAGCTGCTGCCCAGCCAGTTATCCCCCAGCCTCCACTGTGCATGGGATTGTTCCATCCTAAGAGCAGGACTTTGCACTTGTCCTCTTTGCACTTCATTAGATTCCTTTTGGCCCAATCCCCCAGTTTTTCTATGTCACTCTGAATCCTAGCCCTACCCTCCAGCATATCTACTACACCCCCAGCTTGGTGTCATCTGCAAACTTGCTGAAGGTGCACTCTATGCCATCTTCCAGGTCATTGATGAAGACGTTGAACAAAACCAGCCCCAAGACCAACCCCTGGGGCACTCCATTTGATACCCACTGCCAACTAGACATCAAACCATTGATGTTCCAACCAGTTTTCTATCCACCTTGCAGTCCATTTATCCAGCCCGTACTTCCTTAGCTTGTCTGCGAGAAAGTTGTGAGACACCATATGAAAAGCCTTGATGAAATCAAGGTACACCACAACCACTGGTCTCCCTGTGGGAGGATCGATGATACCTTTCCATGGGAGCTACCCAATCTGAGTGGTGCATCCATCAGAAGCGGTCTGGTTTGTGGAAAGACTGGCAATGCACTCCCAGGGGAACTCCCTGATCTGGGCTGTGGGTCTTTCAGAAGCGGTCCGGTTACACTCTGGAGGGAGCTTCTGACCCACCCAGAGCCAACTTTATTGGCTCATCAGGTGAGCCAGATTGGCTCTCCCCAGGTCCCGGGAGCTATTTCTGGCGGTACACTCTGGTGGGAAGATAGGAGGTAAAAAGGAGGAGACAGAGCCAGCAGATGGGTAAATTACTTGACTGCCAGTTTGGACTGAAGTCCCCGAGAATGGGGCAGCAGGCCTACTGGGTCTACAGAGCTTGGACAAGTTCAGGAAATGCATTTCTGTATTAATCAGCCGCAGCAGGTGGCCAGTTAGGCTGGCAATGCATCAATTATTGAGACACAGAACCCAAACACAGCTGCAGTAGTTGGTATTTTGGGGCGAGTGAGAAGGTGAGCAGCAGCAGCCACTGGAATCCCCGGTGTGTCAGGGAAAAGCATGAAAGTGGACACATTGGATTTTTTTTCTATTTTGCCGAGTCCCTACATTGGACAGGCGATGGCCAGTGCCAGGTCTAGGGAAGTCATCACTCCTCCCTAAACCAATTAATCCATCAAGTTGTGGCAGGTGAGAATCGAGCTGATTGGCTGACCAGGGTCTGTCTCAGATAGGACTGGCAGGTAGATGTCAGTGGGATGCAGAGGTCCATGTCCATATGCAGTGATATCCTGACAAAGTGGTGCATTGTCTGGGGATTCAGACAATGGCCAGGTGGAATCCAAAAATATGGAGGTGTCAGTTGTGGCAGCAGCTGGGGCAGACCAGATCCAGCAGACGTTACACCTTATGGGGCAAGTCCTGCAACAACAGTAGCAGCAGTCAACCCAGCAGCTGTCTCTGGAAGAAATGTGGATCCAGCAGCAGGCATGGCATCAGAGAAATGCCATGGAATTGAAGGTGCACAAAATGTCTATTCATGATGATCCTGAAGTTTTCTTAGAAAGCTTTGAGCAGGCAGCATTGGCTACCAGGGTGGAACAGTCCCACTGGGCTGGACAGTTGGGAATGTTGCTCATAGGGAAAGTCCAAGCAGCCAATGGGGCTATGATGTGGGATGAGGCTATGGACTATGACAAGGTAAAGAGAGAAATTCTATGCTGACTAGACATTAACGCAGAGACCTACCAGCAGGTGTTCAGAGCTGAGAAAAGGAGAGAAGAAAAGTCCCCAATGGCTCTATTGCAACATTTAGCTGACCTTGTAACAAAGTGGCTGAATCCTGCAGAAAGTTCAAAAACAGACATCTATGACAAGATTTTATTGGAAGAGTTCCTGACTGACTTGGATGTGGAAACCCAGAGTTGGGTCTGATACCATCAACTGGTGACCTCGGCAGAAGTGCTGCAATTGGCGGAAAACTTCAGCAGTGCCCTCAGAGAAAGGCCTCTGGATAGTAATATGAAGGTAGGCTCATACCCTAGACCTCATGTGACTACGAGACCGGGGAATAAAGAAATCCAAGATTACAAAAGACCCAACAACAACCCGGTGGTTTGTTTTCGGTGTGGGAAGATGGGCCATGTGTCTTGGGACTGAACCAACCTGATGCGGTTAGTACCTAAGATGCTGCACTCTTCGTTTGAGAACATGGGAATAACATAGGGTTTTGGAGACCTGAAGGGGTAGAATCAATGGACTGTAGTGTAGGGAGGGAGATCAAAGATGACCTGCTGCCCAGACCAGTCATGGAGGCCTGGTAGGAGGCAGGAGATCTGAAGCAATCATTGACACCAGGCATGCCCATACATTTATACAAAACTCATTGACACCAGTGGAGTATGTTCGGAAAGCCACTCCTATTAGGATGAAATGCATGTGAGTGGTCACCAGTCCCTGGGTGGTGGAAGAACTCCTTAAGTGGATTACCTGGGTGGGTATCCCCAAAGAAATTGTTAATGATCAGGTGTTTAATTTTAAGTCAGGAGTCTTTCAGAGTCTGTGTAAGGTAAGTAGTTACATATGGCTGTATACCATCCACAAACCAATGGCCTAGTGGAAAGGTTTAATGGGATATTGAAGAATATGCTGTGCCGGTGTGTTCAGACGGAACCCCGTAAATGGGACCTTATTATTCCACCTTTGTTATTCGCGGCGCAGGAGGTACCTCAGTTGTCTTTGGGTTGTGCCCTGTTTGATTTGGTGTGTGGACACTGCCTGAGGGGCTTGCTAGATTTGGTGCAACAAGGTTGGGAGGAAGCCCCACCAAAGGACATCAATAATGTAGAGTATGTGAAGGAGTTGAGACACCGTTTGTGAGTCTGTCATGAGACTGTCATGAGAACGCCTGAGGGTAGCGCAGAGGGCTCAAAAGACCAATTACAATAAAAAGACTCAAGAGAGAGATATTTGAATAGGCCAGAAGGTGCTGGTATTGCTCCCAGATATGGAAAGTAAATTCCTAAGGTGTTGGCAGGGTCCCTTTGAAGTAATTCAGCAGGTTGGCCCTGTTGATTATGAAGTCCTCAAGCCAGGTCACAAAAAGGAAAGGCAGATATACCATCTTAATTTGCTAAAAGAATGGAGGGAACAGGAGGGTTTGTTGGTCGACCTCTCCCTACCAGAAGAGGAGTTTGGTCGGGACTTAGGTTTGGACACAGGTCAAGGTTCAGTGGCCGTAGAGGTCCCATTCAGGATCCAGCTGAGTGCTCTGTAGCAAGATCAGCTGAGGGACTTGGCAAGGGACTTCCAAGATGTCTTTAGTGAAATCCCGGGGTGTGCCAAAGGGATAGCCCATCAGATAATAACTCCCATTGGGCAGATTGTGAGAGAAAAGTGGAAGAGGATCCCATATCATAGATATGAGGCAACTTGAGAGGAAATTACTAAAATTCTGGAGCAAGGCATCATTCAGGAGTCCCAGAGTCCTTGGCGCAGCCCCATTGTGGCAGTGACTAAGCCAGATGGATCGCTATGGTTGTACATGGACTTCAGGAAAGTAAATGCTATATCTTGCTTTGACGCCTTTCCCATGCCCTGGATTAGTGAGTTATTGGAGAAAGTGGGACAGGCTAGATTTATTTCAACACTTGACTTAGCAAAAGGGTATTGGCAGGTGCTGTTGAGGAGTGAAGATATGGTCATGGCTGAATTCGGTACTCCATGGGGTTTGTACAAATTTAGGTGAATGCCTTTCAGATTACACGGAGTGGTGGCTACCTTTCAAAGATTGATTGACTGTGTACTGGTGCCACATCAGAAATATGCAGCTGCCTATATAGATGATATTATTATATATATGCAGGGTTGGAAGGAACACCTAGAAGCTGTAAGGGCAGTGCTGCAGGAATTACAGCAGGCCGGACTTACGGCCACCCCAAAGAAATGCGTCTTGGGTAAGGCTGAAACAAAGTACTTAGGGTTTATGGTAGGATAAGGGCATATCTATCCGTTGGCTGACAAGGTGGAGGCCCTACACCACTATGTTCCACCCCAGACCCATAAACAGCTTAGGGCATTCTTGGGCTTCGCTGGGTATTACTGATGGTTTATACCTCAGTTTGCAGAAATAACAGCTCCCTTAACTGATTTGTTGCACGGGAAAGGCAAGGGCCCCTTTAGGTGGGATCCTACAAGCAGGCAGGCTTTTGAGCAGAAGAAGACGACTCTATGTCAGGACACTGTGTTGGAGACTTCAGACTTTCAATCACCTTTACTTCTCCAGACGGATGCCTCAGACAGAGCATTAGGCACTGTCCTTTTGCAAGAATTTGACGGAATCACACGACCCGCGACCTATGTCGGCCAGAAGTTAAACCCCCAGGAACGGAGGTATGCCACCATAGAATGTGAGTGCTTAGCCATTATGTGGGGTGTTAACTACTTTTGTTACTACCTGCTGGGTTGTGAGTTCACCCTGATAAATGACCATGTCCCCCTGAGGTGACTTAAGACTAAGTAGACAGACAATGAACATATTACCCGGTGGGCACTGACCCTGCAACCCTTCCATTTTAAGATCAAGTATAAACCTGAGAAGACTAATACTGTTGCTGAGCTTTTTCAGAGATACTACAAAGAGGAGTTGTCTGAACAGGACTGCTCAGTGGGAGAGTCAACCCAGACATGTCGTGATGATGGTCCTCCTAACAGCAAGTTAAAGGGGAAGGTGTGTGGGAAGATTGATGATACCTTGCCGTGGGAGCTCCCCAATTTGAGTGGTGCATCCATCAGAAGCAGTCTGGTTTGTGGGAAGAACAATGATGCACTCCCACAGGAACTCCCCGATCTGGGCTGTGGGGCTTTCAGAAGCAGTCTAGCTACACTCCAGAGGGAGCTTCTCACCCACCCGGAGTCAACTTCATTGGCTTGTCAGGTGAGCCAGATTGGCTCTCCCTGGCTCCTGGGAGCTATTTCTGGTGGTACACTCCGTCAGGAAGACAAGAGGTGATAAGGGGGAGACAGAGCCGGCAGACGGGTAAATTATTTGACTGCCAGTTCAGACTGAAGTCCCCAGGAATGAGGCAGCAGGCCTACTGGGTCTACAGAGCTCAGAGGAGCTCAGGAAATGTGTTTCTTTGTTAATCCACTACAGCAGGCGGCCAATTAGGCTGGTGGTGCACCAATTATTGAGATAGAGAAGCCAAATGCGGCTGCCGCAGTTGGTATCTTGGGGGGAGTGAGAAAGGGAGCAGCAGCAGCCACTAGAATCCCCGGCATGTTGGGAAAAGCATGAAAGCAGACACATCAGATTTTTTTTTCTTCCTTTGATGAGTCCCTACATTGGATAGGTGACGGCCAGTGCCGGCTTTGGGGAAGTCATCAACCCTCCCTAAATCAATTAATCCACCAAGTTCTGAGGGTGAGAATCGAGAGGAACCTTGACCTGATTGGCTGGCCAGCGTCTGTCTCACAGAGGACTGGCAGGTCGATGTCAGTGAGATGCATAGGTCTGTGTCCATATGCGGTGATATCCCAACACTCCCCTCATCCACAGAGCCAGTGATCTCATCATAGAAGGCAATCAGGTTGGTCAGGCATGACTTACCACTGGTGAATCCATGCTGACTGTTCCTAATCACCAGGTATTATGGTTTTCTCTGATAAAAAAATTCTCAATTTTTTGGATCTCTATATTAGTGGAGTTTCATTTTAATCATGGAAAAAGGTGGGTTTGGGGTTACTTTTTAATATATACATGATATTTTGCATTGCAGCTCAGGTTTCTTCTTGTCCATCTCTCTCCCTATACATTTCCTGGATATTGGGTAGCTCTCACAACTGGTTAAGGAGACTCCTTTTTTGTAGGTCTTGATGGAGGCATGCGGTTAAGCTTGCCAGAGCGTATTATGTATTTTTCAAGCGTCTATCATATTGATAGGAGCACTCACAGTTCACAAGATTGGTAGATGGATAACAAGGAGTGTGGAAAGGTTGTGTGACCTGCCCAAGATCACATAGTAAGTAACAGTCAAGACTAAAACCCATGAGGCCTGATCCTCAGCAGTAGCATAATGATAGGTGGGCGAGCGGGGCACAAACTCTGGGTGTTGCCTACAGGGGGGAATGCCAGCATGAAGTTGTGGGGGGTACTTCACCCTCCCATTCTCATTCCCTGTGTACCTGTCCTCCCCTACATCTCCTTTGGCTCCTCCTCCAGTTCTGGCTCTGGCTCCAGCTCCAGCAGAGGGAAAGGCAGAGGGTAGTGGCCAGTAGCACTTGGCTTGCAGCTGCTGGGGCAGATTGCACCTCCCTTTCTGCCTCTTAAAACCAGTTTTAATTTGACCTTTTTCATTTGACCACATCAGCAGCAAAAAAGGAGGTGATATCTCCCACAACAACAGTGAACCTCCAGCTACTTCAGTGTTCACCACTGTGTCCCAGGGCACACCTCTGATTCTCACTACCCTACTCTAAGCACCTGACTACACCTAAATTAATCAGCATGATTCCTTAAAAATATATTATTAATTTCTTGGAGATGGCAACTTTAAAGATGATGTTGGCTAGGGTTTTCCAACGTGCTTAAATCACTGGAACAGTTGTACTTCTTCTAAGTACTTTTGAAAATCCTATCTACTGTCAGATAAACACATTAGCAAAAGATGCTGCTGCACAGTACTCTTTCTAGAGATAAGAAAAAGATGTGGCTTTGACTACCCAACCAGGCACAACTCTAGTACTGATATCTGATCAAGGCTAACTTTTGGACCCTATAAACATTAAATACAACTGGATTTTGTTTGCCAGTCAAAACAAAAAAGAAAAAAAAAGGAAAGTTTGCATGTGGAAGGAACAGCAAAAAATAGACTTCAGTTGATGCTTACTAATTACTGTTGTTGAAAGTCTGGCTTTTTAATGTTTCTTTAAAAAAAAAACATTGGCTTTCTTGAAGGGAATTTGTACCACACTCCATGTGAGGATGGGGAAGCCTAGATTTAAGTATGCTACAGTTGGATTCAACCCAAATGATCTGTTTCTCATCTTTATTTACTTCATTGCATGATATGACTCAAGTCATTAAACATTTCAGACTTAAATTAGGTCCAAAAGAAAGTGTTTCCACTCTGCCAAGGCAACCTGGGATGGAATTCCATTATCCATCACACTTCTAAACAGGGATTTCCTCCTACTCAATTCTGACTAATAATTTGGAAAGTAGACCTTGGTATTCCCTCAGAATGACTGGCCTAAGTTTGAAGTTCAGAATGAATCACTTGTATAATAGTTACACTCGGAGAGGGCAGAGAGTGCTAAAATTGATTTTCAGCTTGTAGCTTGAGTGTATATTTTCCATTCATTTCATTTGCTTCATCAGCATCGATTCAGCCTCTCTGCAAACCACACCCTTGTCTACAGTGATTACAGGAAGAAAAGGTTGAGCAAGCATGACCACTCACTTCCCCTGGGGCAGTCTGCCCAATGTGTACTTTTAGACCTTACTCCCAGGGAGAAAACAAGAATTCTTGTCACTTTTAGAAGCTGATGAGTGAGCCACAGCAACTGCTATGTGATGGAACCCACAAAGCTACTGAGGATGTAAATGAGCTTTGCAACCTCCACTTAGGAGAATTCCCCTTAAACTCCATTTGAATACTTTGGCTTGTTTCTACTAGCTTTTGCTGCTATTTGGTTTTGCATGCATAGTCCTAGGAACCAGTAACCCAAGACATTCCACTGAAGAGTTGGTTAAGTCATGGTTGTTAAGAACCAGTCAAAATTTTTCAACCAAAATTTCCCCTCAGGCCTGAGCAGACTTCTGTGGGCATTCCATGGATGACGCCTCATTTCTGGAGTACCCTGCTTTGGTGGCATGGACACTGGGATGAGCAGCCGGAAGCCCAGAGGTCAGGTTTAAGGCCATAGCAGAAGTGCTCATGGCACGGCCAAATCAGATCCCAGTGAATCTGCCAATTCTGCTAAATGTCTTGTCACAAGGGCATAAGGAACAAAGCTCTGGATTTCTATCCAGATTTCCTCTGGAAGCACTGTAGAGGTAGAATTTAATTCCCAAAATGATATTAAATTTTCCTGTGGGTACTGCATTTAGTAACAAAGAATACAAATGGAAAAAGAAGACTATTTTCAAAGAGGGGAAAGCTTTTTTTCATAAATATAACTTGGTTAAAAGAATGCATCATTGTTATATGATAAGCTACATGCTTGTAATAGATTTATAAGAGCAAAAATTATGGCTGAGATACATAGAATGGGTTGCCTAAGGATAGGCTCTTAGGGAAGGATTTTCAAAAGTGAATGGACTTAGGAACATAGGATGCCTGTAAATGTGGCAGAAGGCTGCTCCAATGTGCTGTAATTATAGTGTGTTGGAGCAGAATCAATCAAGTAATCGATTAATGCTAATTAGCGTGCTCCAGCCAGTCTCCGCATCTCATGTATCAGCATTCC
>NW_005843343.1:43763-56385 GCF_000455745.1 Alligator sinensis | reverse complement strand
CCTGCGCTTCAAAATGGTGGCAGGGGAACTTGAACTAAAGCTTGTTCGATGAGCTTTAGTTCAAGCACCCACACCACTGTTTTGAAGCATGGGGATGCTGACACATGAGACTCTGCAGGTGCTTTAATTAGAGTGGCTCTCAGAGCTACTCTAATTAAAGCACCCCCCCGCTTTCCCTGAAGCACATGTAAAAATGCCTGTGAGTCCCAGTGAAAGTCAGTTTCTATACAGGCACATAAATAAGTGGCCAGTCTTTTAAAGGACTGACCATTTAATTGAAAGGAAGTCCCCTTACCTGAGTGCCTAGGCATGGCCTGAAGGCTTGCTCCATTGCAAAAATCTTTGTGCAAATTAATACACATGCTTTTATGGGTGCCTGTGTCTTCTAGGTTTCTAGTCCATATTCTTTTAATAATAACTATTTAATTTCTCATTGCACTGCTTTTTACTCAATTTATTTTTAGAAGATGCTTAGATTTTGCAAATCTGAAGCAGTAAATTCACCGTGCGCAATCAATAGACTTGAACAAATATTTCTTGCATTTGTAATTCCATGTCTTTTACAAAGCTTAGAAACAATTTTTATCTCCCTGTGAAGTTATGGATGGGTGCAGCTATATGTGCACTTAACTGAGCAATAGACTAATTTGCTGCAGTGTAAAATGTCACAGTCTACATGTGCAATACTACTAGACTGCAGCAAACTAATTTTTGCCGCCATAGGATAGTACTGTCATGGCAGCAAAAATAACTGCACCTAAATGTATATGTAAATGCTGACCCAAGCATACATTGTTCCCAGTCAACCCAGGCAGCAGGGGGCCAGACACCTGCCTGCTACCTAGCCACACACCCCCACCCTTTGGGCACTCTTGTGCCTCAGCCAGCCCCTCCGCTGCCTGACACTCCAACCTGGAGGTGGGGCTGACCCCCTGAACCTGCTACCATCCCAGAGCTGCTCCACCCTAGCTTAGACTGCTGCAAAGTCCCTGGCACACGTATAGATACAGTGCTTGAGAGCTGTTAACTCCAACGCAAACTGTGCCAGAGTTTATCACTCCGCACTAATTGAACATTAGTTGAACATTGAACAATTAAACACTAATTGAACACTAATTGAACATGTAGATCCAATGAAAACTTAGATACTTTGCCCCTTATGTATCTTGAACAGTGAAAATAAATACCTAAAAATAAAAAGTATCTATGTTCTTTAGGTCAAAATTTAGAGACTAGTAAGAGCAACACAGGAATAGGAGACAGAAGGCATATTGGTTTAATCCTAGATCAAGGAGGGGAAAAAAGTCAAAGTGCTTATCAAAGAAGTCCTTGGACACTTAGTGCACTAATGGGAATAAAGATACATTTGATACAACACCAGAACAGGATTTCAAAGATCTGTTTGTCTAACTTTGCTTCAAATTTACACTGTAACCTTGAAGAATTCAGTCACTCTCTCTGCACTTTACATCCTTATCTGTAAAATCGGATAAAAATACTCCCTTTGTTGGTTCAGTTTGTAATCTCTTTCGGGCTGAGACTAATTTTGTTAAATCTATGTGCAGTACTGAGCACACTGAGTCCAGTCTTCCTTGGAGCCTCTAGGAGCTACTGCAATACAAGCAATCAGTTAAAAAGAGTGAACAAATTATCTATTTCCAGTGCAATACTTTCCAAACAGCTGTAGGTATTTCCACCTTGCTGGTCTGATTTTGCAAGGTTAAAAAACAACTCCCAGAGGTGGGGAGTAATCTTGGCTTTCATTTAAGTTCAAGTAAGAGTAAAGGTGTCTGTATTTCAAGAAGTTACTCAACACCTTGAAGTTATTAATGATCTATTGTTGCCTATGGTGGCCTATGGTAGCTTTCAAGGCTAAATGTTTAGTTGGTAGCAATCCTTTTGCGATTTTTGCTTATAGTGAAAGTTCTAATCACAAATCATTAGAATTTTTTTTTGCAATTACCATGATGTCATCCAAACTCCTCGAGGTCTTGTGCATACCGTGACTTAAAATACCTCAGTGTGGCCTCTTGTAGCTCTCTCTCATGCACAGATCGTTTCTGGGATGCATACAAGCTTTCAGTTGTCCAAGTTAATGTTTTTCACCAACTTTGTAACAGGTGTCGCTAGAGATTTAATTTCCTTTATACCGGATTTTCTTGAAGCTGGAGGCTCTGGTAGATGAACAAAAATGTCAGGCTTTCCTAACTCTGCATAGGAAACTTCACTTGACTGCAGTCCCTCATATTCATGGGACTCTATCCAGTGTAAGCAGAGAAACATTTTTCTACTTTATCTGAGTTTGCTCAAGGAACTGAAATCATCCAGTACTGAGTCACATGCCATTTGCAGAGCCCCTGCCTAGTGCATAGCAAATTCTAAGAAATCTTTTATTCAGAATGTCCTCCAGTTCTGCCAGCCCATGGAATTCAGGTGACCACAGGAAGTAGTTGAGAGGTTTTCCAGCCTGACCATATCAGCCGTCTCACCACAAGAACTTCCTATTTTGGCTGAGTCCCTTCAATCAATTTAAGGCTGCTCTTTATGATCAATAGAACTGAGTTTAAGGATAGCTTGTTTGCTTTATGTTTGTGAAGTAGTTCTTGTTCACAAGCTTCTCTTTCTTACATCAGAACTACTCCTGTTTGGTTTAATACTTTAAATGCTTGCTAATTTTACAAAAAGGAGGGAGAGCAGAAAGAACCGTATAATACCTCCCATTAAATTTAACGCAGAGTTGACAGTAAAATTAATTATAGGAAAAATAGGGAGCAAAGAATCAGGAAATGACAGAGAAAAGAATTATATCATCAAAGATGTATTTATACATAAATGGACTGCAAGTAAACTGTAATGCAAGCCTTAGTAGCACGTCAGTGACATAGGAAAATGCTATCTGTTCTCACATATAAAGTTACAGTCAAAGGTCTTAAAAAGAAAACTTTTGTTGTAGAAGTAGGAAAAAAGCAACCACAACACAGAAACATTAGTGTCTAATGAAAATAAACCTGTGAAAGCAACCTCAGTAACTGAAAGAGATTTGCATGCGTGAAGTTATAGAGGTGTAGGTAAATGAATGACTTCAGTTACTGGAAAATATTATTTGCATTGGATAGCTTAACATTTGAATAGGGCAAAAACAGTGCATCTTATCTGTATCAGAACTCTGCATCCTATCTAGAACATTACTATGATTTTTTTTTCTTCTAAGAAGGTCTTTTTTAAAGTATGGATAAAGGAGAACAATTGGGTAATTGTCTCATGTTGCTAAAATCTCTTAATCTCAAACTCAGTACAGATATATAACACTGCTTAATGGAGGAAGAGATAGATTTGTTTGATTAAAATAAATGTTTGATCCTGGTAGGAAGTGTAGACTACATGAATTACAGTGAGTAGTTTGTGCAAAGCATACATGTTTTGGTACTATATAATTACATTAATTTCTAAGATCTTTGGGACTGGATTTTCTCTGTTCTATAGAATGCCTAATACAATAAAAGGGAGATAAAAGGTTAAAGTAAAGATTAATAATAAAATAAAGATTAATAAAATAAACATCACCACTTTCTATATCAGATCAGCCCATTAAGCCCTAATGACTGATATCCTGCTTCTAATATTGACTAACAACAGGTATTTCAGAGGGTAAGCAAACCTTTATAATGTACCTAACTGTTTGTAGGACTGTAAAGATGGGGAAATATTCATTCCTGAACCCTGCAGTGGCAAATTTAGAAGCTGGGGTGAAGCTCATAGCAGTTTAAGGTAAATTATCCTCAGTTCAAACATCTGGGAAATGACATTTTGAAAGAGATTAGATTGAACCAAATCCTGCTTGTTTTTGAAGTATGCTGCGAGAGCTGTCTACTCACTATAATTTTCTCCTACCATACGCAAAGTCTATGATTAACTAAGTATTAATATAACCACTTAGACAAAAACAAAGCCTTCTAAAATCTAGGGCGCAAACTCATTGAGCTCCTGGGGTGGGGAGCAGGGCAGGGGGAAGGGTACATGCAGGGTATACCAACCATTGTAGACATAAGAATAACCATGCTGTTTGCCCCACTGGCCCTTTGTCCCTCAGATACATTACTTGGTGCTGTGCTGCCCTACCCAGCTCCTATTTCTGGGCAGAGGCAGCACAGTGCTGTGTTTGCCAAGGCAAAGACTCCTGGTGGGGTCTATCTGATCAAGGGCTCTAGAGAATCACCTCCTCCTGGGGGAATAATTCTGGTGTCCCTTCCTATTTGGCACTTGGTGCTGGTGCCCTGCTTGACCTGCCCTAGTTACGCTATTACTAGGATAGGTAAGGAATCCAGGAAGTTTAAATTTATTGTTTTCTCTATGTACCAGAGAGTCTGCTGTAATGGAAGATCCAGGAATGGCTGAAACATACAATTGATTTCCCTAGTAATCACAACTGTTAGTTTGCAATTCAAATTTCACCTTTACAAAACAGCACACAGTTTTGGCCACTGGAAAAGTAGAGTTACGATCCCCAAAGAACCTTAACCTAGCTTGACCCTTCATGACCTCTCTCTCTCTATATATAAATTAGCATATATAAATATATAAATTAGCATATATATATGCTATCTTTTTTATTTAAATTTAAAATGGAAATGTTTTGATGAATTAGACTTTGTTAAGGACAGTAAGAAGTTTGCAGCCTAGGAGGCAACCCTTGGGGAGACATGACTTTAATTTTGTGCATATGGCATGGATTCTTATTTTTACAATAAGGCTACTTTCCTCCATGTGGATATTGTAAAGGAGCCTTAAAAGGACATAACTGATCTCACAAGATTATCTCTGCACAGAAGTCTTCCCAGGCCAGCATAGAGCTTTCATAAGATCTCTATATCAGTCCTGCTTCCAGCAAAAAAGATCATATTGGAGGAGAACTAGGGGTGTGGAGTAGGCAAACTAGGGAAGCCTGCATTGTGGCCTGTTTTACTTTCCTCTGGCAGGGTACAATTTAGCCATCCCATTAAACTGTTGCTTTTGCTTCCCTACTTCACTCTTGACTGGTGCTGTAATATGTAGAGCTTGTACTAAAGCTCTGTATAAACCAGTTGTAGTTCTGGATCATTCCCCACAAAGTCAGGAACTACATGGGAGTTCAAAGGACCAGATTATTCTAGTTTATAACTAATAAACTCTCCTCAGATGACACATTACCTGTCAAAGATACTCATGCAAAAGTAACAGAATAAAAATAATGTGCATTTTCTGAGCTCTGTCACTTTTGAACTAGAGCAAGGCAAAACAGAGAAAATAATAGAAAAAACCTGCATCATGTTATATTGCCTCATTTTTTATCTTGTGCATCTCCAAAACTGACTTGTCTGCTTCACCTTAAACTGCCCAGAAAAAAGTCTACTTTGGCAGAGGATCACACCTGTGAAATTTCAGATGGATTTGTTTCCATTTGGGGAAGTTAGTGTAGGTCATAATGAACCTTATAACGCAAAGTTGGCATCAAATGAAAAGGTACGGAGAGTCTTTTCTGGTTTGCATCCATAACTATGGAGACAAATTATTCCCCATGATGTAGCTGTTGATTTTAAAGGCAAGGTTTGTCATCAGAAAATAATTGATGAGAAATGCAGCATTACCGACTGAGACACTGGCATTTCATATATTTCCTCAGACCAGTTGTTCGCTATGAAAAATACTATGTGAAAGTCATAACTAAAGCTGAGAATGATAGGCACAGATACAAACCAAGAACCTTCTACAGTATTGAGAAGCGGGGGGAAAGACTTAGGAGGCCCCTCTAGTGTAACATTCATTTCATGTAAACTTTAACATGTGGAAAGATTTGGAAACATAACCAGGAAAGTTGTACTGGTATTAAGCTTTAAAAAACAAAGTTAGACTTGACATTTTAAATGATATTGGCAGAAATGCATTGTATTACAGGAATGGGTCCTGGATCAGTGTTTTGCCCATAGTGGAGTAACAAAATTTATTCTGCAAATATTTACATTAATCTGATGAGTAAAGCATATAAAAATTCACAATTACCTTACACACCATGGCTTATGCTATGGCTGCCTGAAATAAGTTCATTATATCCTAATGCTTTAACACACCCCCTCCTACTTTTTTTTTAACAACAACAAGCACTCACTATTACATACAGAATACTTGGCTCTCTCATGCAGCTTTGCATAGCTGTAAGGAAGCAGGGCTTTCCTTAAAATTTAGTCACACCTTTCTTTTCTCACTTACATTTCTAGACTTCCGTATGCTGGCAATTGAGTTTCTGGCTAAATTCAGAAATATAGAATCCTTTTTCCCTGTGGACAGACTCATAAGCTTCTTCTAGCATGCTTCTAGTATTATGGCTACATTCCTTTACTTGAATGTCCAGGCTAAGTGGACTGGAGCCAAAAAACAAAATTACACCAAAGTCCCTGCACTGCTGCCAGATCAATGCAACCAATTAGTACATTGCAATTAAAGCTCATTTTCCTCCCATATGTGGAACTATAAGAGACCTAAAGTGCAGTATTTTGATCTGGTTTGCAAGCTATGACTCTTAGGCTAAAAACAAAACTTGCATTTGAGGCCGTTCTAATGATCCAAGTCAAAATCTGGGAGGTTATAGCTTTTTCCATACATAGCTTGTCCCTGGAATGAATAGTAATTAACTAGAATTACCTGTGATTGTCCCAGAAAAAAAGTGTCGTCTTAGGCTAAAAGCAAATGTCTCATTTCTCCATGAACAGATCCTTTTATTCTGGAATCTAAGCCTTTTATTCTGGGATCCTACAGACTGTACAAGGCCAGTGACCTGCTTTAAGTACCTGTAAAGCACTGAGATACACTTTCCCCCAAGACAAGCTCAGGGCTAATTTGAATTAATTGCCCTCAAGATGGGTGACTGTCTTGGTCCTATTTTGACCTGCATCAAAACCCAGGACAATCAGACCAGGATAAACTGGGTGTCTGTTTTTAGCCTTGGATACTTCACAGATACATAAAGCAGAGCAATCCACAGGCTGAAATGTTTCAGCATAAGCTGTTGCCCAAACAACTACAAATACTGTAGTGGTTATATTTCTACAACTCCATATCTTTGTAACTAATTAATTAACAAGAAAAGACCTATATACATTGTTTTCCAGGTGCTTTCAGCTTTATCTTAAACTCCTCAAAAATGGAAGGGCGTGAAGGAAAAGTAGTTAGCGTGTTATATTACAGCTCTGGAAGTGTGAGTTCAACCTACCCTCAGCTGATCCAACTGTAAATGGGAACATAGTCAACGTGAATGGCCAGATATAATGTTAGCCACATGAATCCCTGGTGTGCTATTCACTACAGAAACTATATACCTTAACCACACAAGCCCAGTGGCTCAGATAGATCATGAATTGTCTGGGGACATTTATTCTATTATTTAATAATATATCTTAATGCCAGGAAATCTTTCCTTGTAATCAGCCTAAATATATTTTTTCTAATTTCATCTCTTTATTCCTGATTGTCCTTTCCATCCTTTGTGTTTCTATCCTTCAGTATCACCCCCTCCCCCAAATCTTATTTATCTCTAAGGCAATTATACATATTTAAACTTTTAAACATATATGTATAAGAATTCTGCTTGATGCCAATGACTTATCGGGCTCATGTGATTAAGGGTGACCAGTTTCTTTAGCTAAGAGCACGTGGGTGGTGGTGTGGAAAGCACCATCTGCCCCCTTTGACCGCCCAGCCTAAATGACCTACCCAGTAGCAGCCATTAGCACAAGTCTGAAATATAGTGACCTCATTCCTCTGGAATCCAGTACAAGACCATTTAACAACAGCCTTCCCACAGCCTTCCATATAGTTTCATTGTCTGATAATTTTTGCTTCATAAGTTCAGGTCTTTCCAATTCAATATGATCTCCAAATTTTATATGATTTTTATTCAATATGATCTCCAATCTTCAAGATGCTCAACATAAATCTAATTTCACATAGGCACCTTTGGGTATATCTTATGCAAGTAAAATACTGCTGTTATTAACCATTGCTTATAGTCATCTAGTCAGCTCTCTATCCTGATGCTGGGGTTCTTGTCCAAGCCATAACTATTTTCTCAACTGTAAAGAGAGATAAAAATAGATGCGTTTAATTTTTAAAGTCTTAGAAATTTGCAGTGACTAATGGAAAGAGGCAGTATAAAGAAGGATAGGCCAAGTACAAGATCTGCTCTGAAGGATTCCTTTGTGGAAAGGCACACATAGAATGTGTCTACATGTACCATTAATGTGCAGCAATAAAATGCAGAGCCTATTGCTCTGCAGTTTATTGCCCCCAGGAAGCTCCTAGGAGCACAGTTTGCACAGTACATCTGGACCACAGGACACTGAGCTGGGTTGCAGCTGCTTTGGGGGGGGTCAGCCTGCCAGCCTGGGGTTGCTCCAGCTGGGCTCAATGTGCTATAGAGGGGCTGGCTGAGGCACAAGAGTACTTCAATGAGGGGCCATCTGGTGCCCCAGCCAGCCAGATCAGTGTTTACATGTGCACTGCTGTGCATGAAAAAAACTCTGCAGCAGGATAGTACTTGTATTTACCAGTACTACCCTGCTGTGGAGTTTATTAGTTACCTGAGACTAATAGGGGCGCACATGTAGATGCTGAGATGTTTACAGCACAGTTAATTAGTCAACTGTGCAGTAAACATCTTGGGTAGATGTGCCCATATAGAACTATAATGATTCTGCTGCTGCTTCATTCCACCTCACTGTATCATTGCTCAGCTCTCTACATGTCCAGCTAAAAACGGTGTCTGAATGAAAAGCAGCATCTCAAAACGAAGCCCAAGTATGACTCATAAATTCATAGAATCATAGAAAGTTAGGATTGGAAGGGACCTCAGGAGGTCATCTAATCCAACCCCCTGCTCAAAGCAGGACCAGCCCCAACTAGATCATCCCAGCCAAAGCTTTGCTTAGCCAAGTTTTGAAAACCCCCATGGATGGAGCTTCCACCACCTCTCTGGGTGACCTGCTCCAGTGTTTTACTACCCTCCTAGTGAGAAAATTATTTCTTATATCTAACCTAAACTTCCCTTGTTGTAACTTAAGACAATTGCTCCTTGTTCTGTCATCCTCCACTACTGGGAATAGTCTAGCTCCATTCTCTTTTGAACTCCCAACGCTTCCAGAAAGAAGGAAAATCTTTAAGGAAACTGGTCTTCAGAAACAGATAACATACAAAGGAGTATGTCTTAATGTGTCAAAGTGACTTAGGAGACAAAGTTCTATTTTCAAAAGTGATTTAGACCCAGATCCTCAGGCATGGCGATGTTCATATAACTTCCATTTCCTTGGGGACAGGGATTTATAACCCTGCCCAAAGTCTCAAATAACGGTATATAGTATGAATGTACCCAGGGGTGCAGACAGAAGTTGCCTCGTGCAGCTCCCAGGGTCTGGCTCCATGCATCGGTCCGTGCACCAATGCCGTGCAACTGAGAGTCTTTGGGTACTTTGGGGAAACAGCTCCACCCCCACTGGCCAGTTCTTGCCAGCTCTTCTTTTACCCAAGTCCTCTTCTTTGTCCCTGTCGCATCTGCCGCATGCTAGGCATGCTGCTCCTTTTATTCTCTCTATAGGATCCGCCCCCAGAGTGCTGTCAGACCTGCAAAGTGCAGGCTTCAATCAGGTCCAGGGCTCTTCACCTCCCTCCTCCCCAGCAGGGGTGGGGCCAGCCCCTCTCAGCAATCACCTGATTGGTGGATGTGCTCCACCAATCACACAGAAGATCCTCCAAGCCGGGGCATGCCGGGCTGTATCATTAAGTCTGCCGCATGCCTATCTGGAAAATAACCACCTCCACAGGCTGGCATGTTGTCATTACTTCTTTTTAAGCTCTGCCACTATGCAGAAAATAATGGGCCCAGGGGAAGAGAAAACATAGCAAAGCATACATCTGTAGCTTAGTGAGGAGACTCCTAGGTTCTGGTTTGCTTCCTAAGCTGACAACTAAAAGGCAAGTGTAGTGATATGGCAAATCCCTTTGTGGTTGTGGGCCTAAAATGCATTTGATACTATGACTTAGGCCCTGTCAGAAAGTTTCCTCCAAGCCTTTCTGGAAACAAATGAACAACTTTCAAATAGAGTGTGGTAGGAAAGATCTTAGACAGAGTCTGAGTCCATGTTGCCTGTGGAATAACAGAAAAATGTTTCTGGGTATCCTTTGCTGTCATTTATGACTATGTGGGCCTAACATACAGGGAGGTTTTGTTGTTGTTTAATATTTATCTCTGTTCAAAACTATGTACTGCGTATATTGTAAAGAAAACAGCAGTTTAGACACTGCATCGCCATGCCCCCCAAATTATATAACTTTATGCCTAGAAACCCAGTGCTTAGAAGCTGTGATAATATCTACTAACCTTGTTGTACAGGTTTTGAGGCTCTCTTCCCAGTACTGAGTCTGTTTCTTTAGTTCTGTATTCTGTGATAAAATGAAGCCGTATCCTAGAATCAATAGTGCAGTTCAAGTAACCATTGGCATTAGGAGTTGGGATCTTTCCAACAATAATATCAAATGTTGAGTTGCGGAGAACCCGGACTTGATATTAATTGTACCAAAATACTTCAAATGGCAGCACTACAGGGTTAAATACAGTCTTGACTGGGTCTTGAGGGACTGTATATTTGTTGTTGTTATTTCAGTGATTAGAGGGAGATTCTGGCTTATATGAACTATGTGGCTTTTTATTATAGATACCAAAGAGTACAAAAGGTTATGGCTGTGTAGCAGCAAACACAGAAAGCAATTCAATAAAAGAAATAAATAAAACTGGACAAGCTAGTGGACTTCTATGGAACTCTGTTACACATTGTGAGGCTATTTTAAATTCTGTAGGAAGTTAATCCCACTCCAACAATTTGACTAAGAACTGTAAAAATGTCTTTGCCAAGGAAGGGTATCAACATTTTAATCTGCCTTGCAGTGATAAAGAAAGAGGGGTGGTTCATTTTCATGGAATAAAATGAGGGCAAAACAAAACACTCTTTGTTTGAAGAAATATTGCACCTGCATTAAATTCATTGCTGAATCCTTAGTCGAAATTTGATTTTTCCTCCTTTCCCCTCCCTTCATTATTTTCAGTACTGAAGAATGTGAGGCATGCAAGCCATCCTTCTTGTCACTGACAAATTTCTTTCTTCAACTGTGAAAAAGAATAGGCCTTCCTCACCTAAGTTACCATCAGCAAGTCATCTCAATGCACCTGCACCTTGTAACACTATATTGTACTTTGCAGGGCTTCATACTTGTGTGACAGACTTGAGAGATCAATTTCCTTCCTATCTAAAGCTCAAAGCTAGGGGTCCTGTTCTGACAAGGAAGGCTTTTTTTAAATGTACCTGGTTTTCAAAGCAGTGAATCAAATTGATAGGTAAATCCTTCCTATTTGCTACAGGAACCCTGATTTCACTGAAGGAGAAAACTATGAAGCAGCTTCTCCTATAGTTGAGGAGATACAACTTCCTTTGTAAACCACTTTTTAAGTTATCTATGTTTTAATGAATTATCCTTTTGGATCTTATCCTTTGGAGATGAATTTTCCATATTTGTTTTTTCATGCTTGTTCAAGATAGTTAAAGCAAAATCTATGTGCACATACATGGCTATATAATACAAAAAGACACACACATGCATATGTGCATTTTCCTATAAGGAATTCAAATGATACCCCACCTGGAAAGTCTTTGTAAAGGGACTCTAGTTCAGGAGATCCCTTCCACAACACCTTTGTAGAGATGCTTCCCATACCCACATGATCTGACTTAGCCATGTCAGCTGTCTATACACGTGCTTGTTCATATTCTAATTAGAACATGTCAGAGCAGACTCAATTAATTGAGTCTTCTCAGTTGATCAAGTCTGCTCTGAGTTTGAGTTAAAACACTCCAGCATCACCTCACTGCCACATGTACTAAGCCCCCACACACTTTAAAATGGCTATGGTGGCACTTTATTTAAACCTCATTGAATAAGCTTTAGATAAAGCACCCCATGGCCATTTTAAAACATGCAGGGGCTTAGTACATGTGATGGTGAGCCATTTTAATGGTGAGCAGCTGTCCGGGAACTGCTCTAATTAACTCCCCACCCCCAAGCACAGGTATAGGCAACCTTAAGTTTCAAACTACTCCACACTCTTTGAGTCTCTGCACTTTTTTGTGACTCAGTCTTATGAGTAAGAAGTCAGTTTGTTACAAAATTAGATATTAATATATTTTCAGAAACTTGAACAGGGTGAAGTTCCACTTGGACTGTTAAGTTCCAGGAAACCCCTCCCAAGGCTATTCTAAAATTAGTAGTTATTGTGTTCTCCTGGAGAAGTAGAAGTTGTGTGTGTGTGTCCCCTCAGTCTGAGAAGGACCAAGAACCCACATCTTCCAATTCTTGAACGAACAGTGGAAAAGGTAACAGGAGTACCGTAGTACATTAAACTGTTTGGGGCACCTGGTCAAGGTTTAGGAAGATTACGTTAGGAAGATTACTTTAAGTCACCTAAACCTAGACTAGGAGTGGCATGTGTAGGTGTTTGCTCCTGCCAGGAGCAGTGCAGGCAGCCCAAGATAAGTAATTTGGGGTGTGG
>NW_005843343.1:12722-43753 GCF_000455745.1 Alligator sinensis | reverse complement strand
GGGGGGGGGTGGGGCACAAGTGGCACATCTTGGGAGGGGGCAGGCCCAGGAGGGGTTGGCAGGTCTGCAGGGGTTGTGTTAGGTTCCTGCATGGGGGCTGCTCATCCAGGAAAAAATCAAGGGACTACAAACAGTCTGGTTAGAGTCGAAGGAGTAGGAACAACATGGTGCCAGGATTGCGGTGAGCAGCTATGCTTTCCTAGCCATGGTGCTGTGCTCTGAACATGTACAGGCATTCGCAAGACAGGTTTAACCATTTGTCAATCTGAAGTTAGTTCACCTTGTGCCTTAACCTTGTGCCTTAATCCTGTGCCTTAACCTCGTGAGGTGAACTAACTTAGATTGGGCACATCATTTTTTTGGTGATGTAGACTTTGTGAATGCCTGCTTGACTAGGTATTTAGGTCAACCTGACCCTGGTTAGGTCAATCTAAATGTAACACTTGAATGTAGCCCATCTCCATTGATTGCATAAAGATCCTAGGAGTCTAACTCTGTCAGTCTGGATCACCCTCCTGGAGCAAGGTAACTAATTCTTGAGTGTTGCAATGCCTAAGTATGATTTAGATCTGGGCTTTTGTCTGCAGAGCTGTGAGTACAGAACTTCTCCATAACATTACATTCATAAATTAAAGAGTGCCATGTGAAATAAGTCTTGTAAAGTAGCCAGAATGCCATTGCCTAAAACACTGATATCCCTTAGGCATTTTCTACTGATGGCAATTCAGTAATCTTCAAGGCATGTTTTCTCTCTGCATAATTATGTGGAACAGTAGAACAATATCAAACATAAGAGGTCATAGGGACAGAATGTATTTCTAATATAATATTTTCCTGTGAATTATATTGTAATATTTGTAATCTATAAATCTACAATCCATAAATTATTATGATTTCTATAGTGTCACAAGAACGTCTGATCATTTCAGTATACATAGCTTTCTTCTTTCCTTCCACCATTTCTGGGTTGGTGACTTCTCCACATTTTCTACTTTCTATAACTTGTATTGTCTGTGCTATGTGGGCAAGCTTATGTTTGACAACCAAATCACTATCGATACTGGGAAAGAGTGATCAATGACATTTCCCAGTTGAAATCAGACCTAACAAATGTTAATTGGCCTTCCTTGTACATTTATTTAACAGTTTTAGTCTGAAGACAAAAAAAAAAAACAGATTTAAAGACAATAAACATTCCCCTCCCAAAACTTTAGGCTTAAAAGAGTTAATATGCATAGTCCATGAGAATATCTCTTTTCAGTAATTAGTCAGATGAACAGTGAATAGAATCCTGTGCTTAACTAGAAGCAGACCCATGTTTTCGGCACATAGCCACACAGTAATTATTGCTTTAATCCTAGGAAATTAATAAAGCTTGATGGACTATAAGATTCTGTCCCAATGGATGTAGACCAATTGACGACATTGTTGACACTTTAAAGACCTCTATTAATGGCAGGGTCACCGAACTTGCATCATTTGCTGCTGCATTATGGCTCTGTGTATTGGCTCCTAATAGACACAAACATTCAGCAGTTTCCTTGTCCTTGTTATTAAATAGCAAGGATTGAAAAACGATCATTCTTACTATTTCTCCCTGTTAATTTCTTCCTGTCTCTGCCCCTCTCCTCAGACTTTAAAAAGGAGAGAAACATCTTGTGCAAACACATTTGTATAAAATGATTATGAATTTTAAAATCAGTAATGGATCAATCCTGCAAGGTGCTAAATTATGTTAACTCTTGTTGGCTCAGGATTTGAAGGTGTTCAGCTCTGAAAAGGATGCTATTCTCACAGAAGAAGCTGTATGTTCCATTTTTTAAATTACGAGTATATCATTTTTGTACAAATAAGAATACTTGTCCATGTTTTTTTGTGTATCCACTGATGGCATTAAGCATACAGACTATTAGGAAGTACAGGCCGCATAAACTTTTAATAGAAACAACTTTAAAAATACTTTGTCATAAGTAGTCATATATATATTGGCATTTCATGACTTTGTACTTAACCATATGACCTTTATATACTCTTACGACAGCTTTTTACACAACATTTCCCAGCTTTTTAAAAATTAAAAGAGGGTGAGGGGTGAAGCAGAGGACATGTTCAGGATTCAAAAAACTTTTTTTAAAAAATATAGATATATATAAATTCATATATATATATATATAATGTTTAATATATATAAATATATATACGTATACATTTTTTAAATATATATAAATTCAATAATATGAAACTAGTTGACTGTTCACCGTAGGCATACTGCCAGGTTCCACAGGCTACCAGAACCCTGCTGCCCTCAACTCATGGTTCAGAGGAGATAATACACTTTCACTTTATTCCATTTATTCTATTAAAGATAAAAGGTTAGAATACAACACCTACTTGTTATGCGGTTAATCATCAGCTAGTGCTGTGGTACTACCTAAATTGATACCAAAATTGCCTCAGCTGAGTAATAGTTATAATTTTCCTATTTCAAACCAGTTTCCTGAGACATTCCAATCCATTGTGCCCAAAGAACTAGAAGAATATTTTACATTTTTGTAGAATCTTTCATCTGCAACTTCAGGGAACTCCATTCATCTAGGATGGATGTGTACCTAACAAGGGGCCTTCATCCTTGTTTGCAGCCTCTTGTTGCTTCTCTAGCAGAAATGAATGATGATGATTTGGCTCTGTAATTCCAGAGAGAGTAAATATTTCAGACCTATGTTTCGGCCACTCATCTGTGTCCAGCAGCAATGTCTGAAAGTCCCATAAAAAGAAGACATACCTTAGACCACCTTTCTTTTTAAATACCTTTTATTCCCTCATTACAAGTTCTATTGATGTTAAATATACAGCCCCCACTCCCAATCTTCTTGCCTATGTTCTGCTTATGGATGACAAGGGCTAAATTCTGTTTCCCATTATGTTCCCAAGTGGCACATACACACGGTATAACTGCAGTTTTTGGCAGCTATGCCCTGTTTGTGATTCAGCTCCATTTCTGCAAACCTGCTTGGGCCCACTGAGGATGCTTAATGGGGGAGAAGGACCCTTTTAGGCCAATAATATCATGATTAGGGCAGTCACCCAGGGAGCAGGAGACCTAGGTTCTAAATCTTCTTGACCTAGAGGAGATTTGCACCTGGGGAGAGAGAGCACTCATCTCTAATTGGGTGGGACAGTCCCAAAATGTGGTCATCAAGTCCCAGTCCTGGGCTGCATGATTCCAGGAAAGCATTTATCCTGGATCTACAGCATTGTGCAGGTTTTCTCTTGCAGGTTGGCAGGATTCCAGCCTGCAAGGGGCTGCTTGGGGCTTCCAGAAGAGGGGTGCATGGGGCACCACGTGAATGTGTGCACCCACCCACATGAACATGGCTGGCAAAACAGCCAGGCAGCCTGGAGAGCAGCTCCCTCCAGATAAGTCTATGGTGGGGAGGAGATGGGGGCGGGGGACGACAGATCGAGGAGCCCACAGTTAGAGAGTAAGTGGAGCTGGGGCTGAGTGCACTGACAGGGAGGGAAAGGCAGCAGGGTGGGGAGCCCTGAGTCTGCAGTGGTCACCTGGCATCCACCCTGCCCCATGAACAAATTTGGGGGCCACGTATCCCTGAGGGGGTGCATACAGTGTTGGAAGTTGAGCCTCCCGTGGCACTGTCCCACTCCCTGCCTTGGCCCTGGGGACCCATGCACTGCCCTAGCTCTGCGAGCCCACAGTGGGCAGCCCACCTTCACCCCCACTCAGCTCTGTTCTTGCCATGCCACTGGTTGGGGGGAAGGAGGTGGGGATGTGTGTTGTCTTTACATTTTAAAAAGATGATCACCCCATTTGCACTTCAACCTTCAGCTTTTTAACCAAATGCCCTAATCACTTACCAAAATCCCTCTCCAGCCTGCCTTGAAGCTGACTCACTGGGAGCTCAAGAAATGAGATATGAAGGGCTAGGAAGTATCAATCGAGTAAAAATATTTGTGGATCTGTGAGATGGATGGGCCTTTCTTTCTAGTTTAGGCTCCTGCTCCTAATGGGACAGAACGTTTCCCATTAATAACTATTGATTTTACCTAATGAAGACTAAAGGCAGAGTGTTGTCCCTGATATAACGGGTGTTTTGGTGGGGTGCTAGGGACAAGATTTTTCCCATTGCGTGCTGGTGTTGTATCACTAGGCCAAAAGGCCTCTTCCCTGGAGGCATTAAGCAGAATTCAGAAACATGTGAGGAACAAACTTAAGGAAATTCTTTCCTGAGATGAAATACGGTCTGTAAATATGGTTTGGATTCTCCGCATCAGGGACCTGGGATCTGTTACAAGTGCTGTCGCAAAATCTGATGGGATTTGGATAAATCAGAAACTCTGTGCACCTCAGTTACCCATCTATACAAGTGGAATAATCACATTTTCCTGTTTTCTGGAAAGCTATGACATAGTTAAATAAAGGCTGTGAGATACTGAGCTTCAGAAAGGCTAATCAATAGAGAATGTTCTCTAACAACTCAGGGCCTGTCCTAAATTCCCTAGGTCTATTTACTTTATTTGTACAAAAAAATAAGGGCCAAAATCAAATAGAATTCCCTGCTTTACTTTATTGTCTGCTGTTTCATTTAATTTGTTTTATTGTATCATCATATACTAATTTCTGTTTGAGTTTTGTTTAAACTGGGATAATATTTAATTTTATTTTATGCTTTTATCAAAAGGTAAAAATTATATACATTTTTATTATATTATATTATATTATATTATATATAATGTTCATTTTATTGTATTGTTTAGTGAATGCTATAAGTAAACTACTACTGCTACTACTAGAAAAGGTAAATGTCTAACTAAACTATAACTCAGGGTCAGAGCTATATGAAAAAAAACCCCTGAGGTATTTGAAGTTCACCAGGAATTCCCAAAAACAACTTTAAAAATTGGGTTAAAACCCCCCAGTAATTTTGGATCTAAGCATTTTTTAAATATTTAAAAAATAAAATTGAAGGAAATTTTAAAATGACAAGTCATTTTGAATAAAAAACAAGAAACATTTTGTTCACAGAATGTCAGAACAAAAGACTTTTATAATTTTGACTCCTGTTGGTTTGATGACAACAACAGTTGAGTTAAACCAAGATGAAATTTGTCTCTGAATCTGTATGTTCACTATGAAGAGATCTGGCCAATTTTTTTGCCCAGCTCTGCTTGGAATCTCCTCTTTCCTGCTCATGGACCTTCAAGGATAAGTGAGAAACTTGGTACAGTATGTTGCAGACAGACACTTTTTAGGCCCTGACTTTCCCTGAAATGTTTGGAAACGGCTCATTTGACCAGCTGAGAATAATTCCATAGTTTTGAGGTTGATGTTAACCACACTGTGCCTGTGCAGCATGACTTCAACTGCCTATTTTGCGAGTGTAGCAAAAAAACGGAGGCAAACTATATTCAGCATGTGCAAAATGTGGCTTTCAAAAGCTCAGAGCTTGGTTAAATCAAAACCAGTATCCTCCAAAGCACTCTTTATGCCAAATTTCAACTTCCCACCTTCAGTCATTTCTGCTCTTGAGCTGTTCAAGAAAAGAAAAATGCATTTTTTTTCACTCTCTTCATTTCCCAGTTTTGCTCAGCAGCTTTTACATTTAGGGAGAGGCTGGTCCTGCAAAATTTTAAACAAAAGGATGAAAGGTTCAGAGAGGTATGTGCTAATGCAGAAGAGGAAATTAGAATAGAAATGGTTATGAAATAGTTAGAGAATCAGGACCAATGCACCAGTATCATTTTTAGAAAAGTACCGTAAACTGTATTCTTTCAGTTTGTTTTTCTTGGGAATTGTTTTCATATTGCTACGGTATCATATTTTCTTTAAATTTCCTTACGTTGCTTCACTTTCTATGAGTGGTCTTTTCTGTATGGACTGTACTGTGTAGCATAATGCATGTGTACAGCAAATTTCTAGAGAAGAAGGAATGCTACTTTTGGTGATTTGTACGGTAAGAGGTGTTCTACTTTTGCCTTGGCTAGCAATAAAATGTCATTGTGCACTACCAGGTGAAAGACCATCACAATGAAAGCCAAGTCATCAAAACAGCAAAGGAGTAGCAGCTATGGATAAAGTGAAGAAAGTTTCTTTATATAGTCCTGTTTTCAGTGTTTAATACAACTCATCAAAGAGAAAAATCTTCTAGAACTTTACACTGTATTATCAACTTCAAAATAATTTTATTTGATTGTTGCTTTGAATAAAAAATGAAAATGTGAAAGGAAAACGAATTTTATTTTTCTCTTTTGCAAATAATCAAATAGTTAAAAAAAATCTGGGAGGCGGGGTGACATTTCAGCTGTGTGTGCAATATAATGGTGGGATTGATAACACTGAAAGAGAGAATTGGGGAGTCTCTGTGTGCAAGTGGTTGATTGAAGGCTGTATGTCAGATGGATTGGGAATACTTTGAATGGAGGGAAGCCTTAATGTGAGGAACCCCAGAAGAGTGTATATTGAGGAATTGGATCAGAAGTCGGGTGAGAATATATATGAAGACCAGAGAGGGTTTGATGGTCCAGTATTCTACAGGGTTAGGGAGATTAGGATACAAGCAAACTAGAAATAGGGGAAGGTCTCAATCAAACATGGTGTCTGAAGACATTCAGGAAAATGAGATGAGAATGACCATTCCCTCTCAGCCTTCCGTGCCATTAAAACAATTATGTCTAAATGTAAATATTCTAAAATGAGAGTTATTAATTAATAGAAACACATCAGCATAGGCAGACAGACAGGAAAAGTATATCAGTTTTTTTCTAAGTAGTCCATCTCAGCTTCTCTCCAAATATATTGTAGACCTCATTTATTCTTGGGAGTGAAAGGCCCCAGTATCATTCCATTTTAATGTAAAATTGCACATGCTAAACATGAGACCAAAAAAAAAAAGGAGACTATGTACCATATTAAAACAGTAGAAAGAAAATCTGTGCGTGGTACCATAAAAAACACACAGAGCTGAGAATACTGGGTTGTTCAGCAATCACTCTAAGCCAAGAAGTTAGACAAAGATCTTTCATCCAATATCTGAACTCTAACTGATCCACATTGGGAACAAGAGCATCTACACAACAACAACTTGTTCCAATTTTCTGTTCTGCAGGACCCTTTTAAAAGGGTCACATACCCTTTTAAATGGGTTTCTCACCTACAGTACCCAGTGCCTAGTAGGTTTATGTATGTGAATTGGACCACTGATAATCATATAGAATTTAGGAGGTAGATATCAGGCTACAGAACTCTGAAATTGCACATGACAGACTACATTAGTCCATCAAGGTTTCAGAACCTTTATACGTCATGGATCCTATAGTTTCATAAACCTCCTAGACTCACAGGTATTCATAATCAAATCTGTACTGCACTGCATGCCATCATGGAGCTGAGGACTGGAGTGCAACATTATTGCCTGTGACATTAGTTTTCCAGTTTGATCTTATTCCGAATATTCAATCTGAGTTGATGCCAAACCACAATCAAATCACAGATTTTTCCCTAGCTGCCACCATCTTGGACACATCATGATTTATTGGTGATAATAAATGAAAGTGAAATACATGGGGTATGAATAAAGTACATTATTGCACATACATAGAATCGTAGTGTGCCTCCTGTCTTCATTTGTGCCATCTGCTTTTTTCTTTTTTGTCTCAACTTGTTTATTCTTCCCATTTGCTGCGGTTTTACCTTTTCAATTATGATTTCATTGGCAAGAATTAACCTTTCGAAACAACAATTTGTAGACTTTCCATGTACCACAATATATTAAAATACCAGAAAGTCCTTTACACTCTAAAGTGCTAACTGCAGAGCACTACAGCTACTCAGAAGGTCTTTAAAAATCTGCTTGAGATTAGGCCTAAAAATAAATTGGAGTAAAAGGAATGTTTTTATGTGCTCAGATATTAGGACCAGCTTGAACTGCAGACCATCTTGGCAGCCATTGTTGGACCTCCCCAGTGCCTAAGGAATTGCAAGCTCCCTTCCAAATCCTTTCGGAAATTGCCAGTTTGATAGAATAACATTGCAGGAAACCACTCAAATTTAACATATTTGTTGTTTTATGCTCTGCCAGAACAATGAAGGGACACCAGATTAGGTCATAGTTCTGGAAAAAAGCACATACAATAGATTCAAGATACTGAATTTTTTTTCATTTATATTTTAAAGGTATTGTTCTTTTTTGAAAAAGGGGGAAGTTGCATACTATCCCCCATTACATTCCTTCGCAAGTAACATCATGAACTCAGCATGAACATTTTATTTTAGGATATAAAGTAAACTGATACTTAACTGAGGAAATGTTGTGCTTATCATCCAGGCAGTAAAGACGTTATTTATGTTTTGTATTGAAGTGGCATCTAGAGGCCCCAGTCAGGGACTGAAGTCTTTTGGGTTAGGTACTACATGCAGATGGAACAGAAAGATTGTTTTTTGCCCAAAATAGCTTTTAATCAAAGTAAAGATACTAGGGATTTGGGATTAAAAATGGATAGCTCTGGTTTAACAAAATAATTTAAAATAATTTTATCATTTCATTTTGATCTCTACTAGAGCACACTGTTTTAAAGATTTAGAAAGAAATTACTCAGCCAGCTGCAAGGAGTGGGCTGTTTCTTCTTTACATTACACTAAAAGTAATGTAAAATCAAAGTGAGAGCAGAAGCAGGCCCCATGGGTATGTCTACACGTGCCTTTTAATGTGCAGCAATAAGCTCCAGAATTTACTGCTCTGGAGCTTATTTCTGCTGAATGAACATCCGCAGGTGTGCTCAGACTGCAACACATTGAGCTGAGTTGGAGTAGCCTAGGCTGAAACAGGGCTTTGGGAGTTTCCTGCCAGCCCAGGGCTGCTCTGAATGCTCAATGCATTTTAGAGAGGCTGGCTAGGGTACAGGGGTGATTCAGCATGGGGATAGCCGGCAGGCAGCCCTGGCACTGAAGCATCCTCATGCCCCAGCCAGCTAGGTCAGCATCGATAAGTGCGCTGCTGTGCACAAAAAAACTCTGCAGCAGGGTACTTCTTGTATTTATTTGTAATACTTGTATTTACAAGTATTACCCTGCTGCACAGTTTGTTAGTTTTGTGTATTAGAGGTGCATGTGTAGACACTGAGACTTTTACTGCACAGCTAATTAGTCAACTGCACAGTAAATGTCTCATGTAGACGTACCCATGAAGTCCTAACTTCACAAGCATCAAGGGGATGTAACATCTTCAAGAGTGATTCCTCTGGGCTACTATATTAGTTTCTTCTCTGGACTAATTAGTCCAGTCAAGATTCTACCTTTCTTTTCTGAAGGAATAGCTTCTTTCAGGATCACTGAACTTTGCACAGAATGTGTTGGCTCATTTTTTATTGATTCTCTAGAAAATAGCAGCACTTGAATCTATTACACCACTTTAATGCTAGTGACTACTAAAGCCTCATACTCCCTGGAATTATGCACATATAGTCATTATCCCAAGTCAGGTAATTGGTTGAGCTTTAGATAACTGTTCTGCACTCCTGCTGTGGCTCCTTATCCTCTTCCCTCTCTCACATATCTAAACAGTGAAGGATAGGATTTTGTCCTAAAGGCATGATTCTCAATTATGAAAGGTTAATCCTCACCCCTACCACCAAAACTATTACTGATTTCAGTCCCAACACAGCTAGTTGGAAATTCCTTGATTTTCCACTGGAAATGCTGATTCAACAGAATCCAGATAGTTTTGGAAAGATGTTGATTTTTGTCAACAATTTATCTGAAAAAGCATCTAAATACCTCATTGCAATCAGACAGAAATATTTTGTTTTGACCTCAGAATCAAGTAATTGTAGTATAAAATATAATACAAAGGAGTCTAAATGGGCTATGTTGAATTTATCAAAACACTGAATTTCAAAAAGGTCATTTAAAATTTCTGTAATGATTTTTTTTTTGGTGGAAATTTCATTTCCTGGAAATATTCAGTTTACTCTTTTAAAAAATTTGTCAGAATGTCAGAACTTTCCCACTAATGGAAATTACAAGAGTTTTTGTTCCAAGAACGTTTATTTTCTCCTGTTTATGATAACAGCAGAACAGGAAGGCTATAGTCCTTTTTTTTTAAGAAAAAATGTTTTTTGGAAGGGCTCCAGTTCTACACAGTCCTATTAGTTCCTCATCAGCAGGGATCCTGGTTTTCTCTGATAAAAAAAATCCTCAATTTTTAGATTAAAAAAGTAACACTAAATCCACATTTTTCAGTGATTAAAATGACATGCCACTAATAGACAGGTCTATCTATCTATCTACCTATCTATCTATCTATCTATCTATCTATCTATCTATAGTGCTGTTTCATTTTAATCATGGAAAAATATGGTTTTTTGGTTACTTTTTTAATCCAAAAATGGGAGGGTGTTTTTTTTTAATCAGAGAAAATCAGGATCCCTGTTCATCACCTTGAGATACAAAAATGTTAGAACAGAGGCAAATAAATGAATCTAGGTATTAGACAAGCCATTCAACTTTATCTTCTAAACACATGAGATGATAGCTATTTTAGCTATCTTTGCTGCATCTTTGTCATATATTGCTGCATCTTTGTCACTGAACACATTTGAGATAGATTAAAAGTGAATGTAAGGATAGGTCTAATTTTCTTCCGAATCAGATAAGAGACCCTTGTTTCCTTTTTTTTTAAATCGAAATGGCAGCTGTTTTGGCAGCTGCATAGCAGTGTAAACAAGATACCATTTTCAAGTTTCCACATATTTATCATGTTACAGGCACCAGGGGACTGAATCAATAAAACAAAAATCTCTAAGTGGGGATTGGCTTAACAGGTCTTTGGACTCCTTCCTACCAGCAAGGAGATGTGTTGTAATCCCAATTCAAGTCTAAGAGAATGAAAAGTTAAAATGATGAAATTTCAGACAAAATCTGAGCATAATAGGAGGCTGATATTTAATACCATACAGGTAATGTAACTGCACATGCAACTGAAGTTATTAAGGCAAAATAAATGCCCTTTTCATTTTTTTTAATTAAAAAAGCAATAATACAAATTATCTGCTATGCAAAATTAATGTTGAAAAGTACCTACTTCAAAGCTTCCTAAAAGCAAGCACATGAATGTTAAGAGCAAGAGTAGAGCTGTGAATGTGAAGGGAGATGGGAAATTCCCAGGAGTAGTAGACTACACAGAGACATCTTAAGCCTATGCAAGAAAAAACATCATCCCAAGGGAACTCTTCCATTAATTGTTTTTCTGCTACCTCTGGGAATTTCCCTCCCTACTCCAGTCTCACACCTCTACTCTTACTCTTCATATTGACTGTTCTTGCTTCCCTCCTCCAACTTGATAAAAAATGTCTTGCATTCAAAAGCTTGTCTAACTATATTCCAATCATGCAGTTGGTCCAATGCACAATATTAACCACAAAAAAGTCCTTGCCTCTTGCATAATTCCTGGATCATCATAGCAACAACATGACTCTAACACTACCATATATATGTTTGGAAATTTTGAGGTGGAGTATAAATTGTCTAGGTCAAGGTAGCTGATGCCTGCTTCTGATCTTTAATATTCATTTATTCTGAAATTCAACATTGAGAAATGTGTCTGTGGTAGGGAAAAGAAAAGTTTTTGCAAAAAAAAGCTTGGTCTTGTTAAATGATATTTTTCCATTACTTCAAAGGTGAATGATTTTCACCTATAATATTTAAATAATATTCTGTAGTGTAATCAAAAGAATTAGTAATAGCTGAACTTTGCATATTGAAGGACATGTTTCCTTCCCTATATTTTGCTTCTACTTCAGGTTTTATCCAAACTTTTGAGGTTCTATGTCTTTTCCTTTTCTGCATTGCTCATGACCAGTTTTCTCTGATAAAAAAATCCCCAATTTTTGGATTTAAAAAAAGTAACCTCAAATCCACACTTTTTCCTGATTAAAATGAAACACCACTAATATTTTCATAGATTGTCAGGCCAGAAGGGACCTTGGAAGATCACGGGGTCCAGCTCCCTGCACCAAGCAGGAAAGACAACTGGAGATCAGGTGACCCCAGCAAGGTGACTGCTTACTTTCCTCTTGAAGATTTCCATAGAATCATAGGGCTGGAAGGGACCCTGAAGGATCATCAGGTTCAGCTGCCTGCATGATCAGGAAAGCCATCTGGGATCAGACGACCCCAGCCAGGTGACTGTCCAGTCTTCTCTTGAAGACCTCTAGAGTAGATGATTGCACCACCTCTGGGGGGAACTTGTTCTATAGTCTGGGCACCCTAGTTGTAAAGAAGTTTTTCCTAATGCTCAGCCTGAAACTATCTTCCAGGAGTTTGTGGCCATTGTTTCTAGTTTCCCCCCAGGGTGCCCTGGTTAACAGTTGTTCACTGAGCCCCTGATGTATGCCTCTGATATAGTGGTAAGCTGCAATCAGGTCCCCTCTCAGCCTTCTTTTCTTTAGGCTGAAGAGCCTGAGATCCCTCAGCCTCTCCTGGTATGACTTGCCATGCAAGCCCCTGATCATACGGGTGGCTCTTCTCTGGACCCTCTTGAGATTTAGCACATCTTTGTTGAAGTGCAGTGCCTGGAACTGGATGTAATACTCCAGCTGCAGCCGCACCACTGTTGAGTAAAGCAGGAGAATCACTTCTTTGGTTTAACTGGAGAGGCATCAATTGATGCATGCCAGAGTTTTATTGGCCCTAGAGGCTACTGTGTCACATTGCCAGCTCATATTCATGCTGGGGTCTATTGTTACCCCCAGATCCCTTTCATTTGTAGTGGTGGTCAAGTTAGCGATGCCCAGCCTTTAGGTGTGCTGGGGGTTCTTCCTTCCCAGATGCAGCACTTCGCATTTCTCTATGTTGAACCTCATCTTGCTCCATTCTGCCCAACATGCCAGCCTTTCTAGGTCTGCTTGTATCTGCAGCATATCTGTGGGTGTGTCCACACAACCCCATATCTTGGTGTCGTCCGTGAACTTGGCCAATGGGCTTTTGACCTCCTCATCCAGGTCATTGATGAAGATGTTGAACAGCACTGGGCCAAGTACCAACCCCAGGGGTACATCGCTGTCCACATCTCATCAGGACGACACTGATCCATTCATTTGGACTCTGTGTCCTACTCCGCAACCAGTTTCACACCCACTTGATGGTCCCACAGTTGAGCCTGATATCTTCCAGTTTTCTGATCGGTACCTTGTGGGATACCAGGTCAAAGGCTTTCTGGAAGTCAAGGTATATGATGTCAACCACTTTTCTCTCATCCGGGTGATGATTCATCTGATCATAGAAAGAAATGAGGTTGGTCAGACAAGACCTGCCTGCGATGAAGCCGTGCTGGCTGTCATTCAGTATTATGCCTTCTGCAAGGTTGTCACATATAGACTCTTTGATGAATGTTTCTAGGATTTTCCCTGGAACAGAAGTTAAGCAAATTGGCCTGTAGTTTCCTGGGTCCTCACACTTCCCCTTCTTGAAGATGGGCATAACATTGGCCCTCTTCCAGTCCTCTGGGATTTCTCCAGAAGCCCATGATTTTTGAAAGACCTTTGCCAGGGGCTCTGCAGTTACTTTGGCCAACTCTTGCAGCACTCTTTGGTGGAGTTCATCCAATCCTGCTGATTTATATATGTGTAATTTCTTTAATTGATTGTACCCCAGTTCGATGGCAATGGTGGGAATGGTGTAAATCCTGCCCTGCTCATTCTGTGCCCTACCTGGCATGTTGTTCCTCTTGGTCTTGTGAAAGATCGAGGCAAAGTAATCATTTAGGAGTTCCATTTTTTCCTGAGTGGTAGTGACCAGGTATCCTGAGGCATTGACCAGTGGCCCCACACTCCCATTAGGGTAGGGTAGGTGATTACACCAACTCTGGAAGGAGCTTTTTCCAGTCTGGACACCCTGACTGTGAAGAAGTTTTTCCTAATGTTTAGCCTGAATCAGTCTTCCAGAAATGTGTAACCATTACTCCTAGTTTTCTCCTTGGGTGCCCTGGTTAACAGTTGCTCACTGAGCCCTTTATGTACTCCCTTAGTATAGTGGTAAACTGCTACCACGTCCCCTTTCAGCCTTCCCTTGTTCAGGCTGAAGGATTCCTCAGCCTTTCCTCATATGGCTTGCTATGTTGACTCTGAGTCAAGTGACTCTTCCAAGCTTGCCCACATCCTTGTTAAAGTGTGGTGCCCAGACGCAGTACTCCAGTTGCAGTCTTACCAGTGCTGAGTACAGCAGAAGAATCACCTCCTTGGTTTTGCTAGTGATGCATCGATTGATGCATGCCAGAGTATTATTTGCCCTACTGGCTACAGCATCGCACTGCTGGCTCATATTCATACTGTGGTCTGTTATTACCTGCAGGTCCCTTTCATTTGTGGTGCTAGTCAGTTTGGTGCCACCAAGCCTGTAAGTATGTCAGGGGTTGCTCGTCCTGAGGTGGAGCACTTTATATTTCTCGATGTTGAACTTCATCAGATTATGATCCACCCAACTTGCTAGCCTTTCCAGGTCCAACTGTATCTGTAGCCTATCTTCAAGCATGACCATACTTCCCCATAACGTGGTGTCATCCGCAAATTTGGCCAGTGATCTCTTCAACCCCACATCCAAATTGTTAATAAAGATGTTGAAAAGTACTGGACCAAGCACCGACCCCATAGGATACCACTGCCTACTTCTCGCTAGGATGACACAGATCTATTCACTATGACTCTCTGGGTCCTATCCTGCAGCCAGTTTCTTACCCACCTGACTGTCTCAGAGTTAAGCCCACAATCCTCCAATTTTCTCACAAGGACATCGTGGGATACTAGATCAAAGGTGTTTTGGAAGTCTAGGTATACAATGTCAACCAGTTCTCTTGTGTCCAAGTGGTGAGTTACCTGGTCATAGAAGGAGCTGAGTTTGGTAAGGTAAGACCTGATGTTTTGGAAGTCTAGGTATACAATGTCAACCAGTTCTCTTGTGTCCAAGTGGTGAGTTACCTGGTCATAGAAGGAGCTGAGTTTGGTAAGGTAAGACCTGACTGTGACAAAGCCATGCTGGCTGTCATTCAGAGCCTTACCTTCTGCAAGATATTGCAGATAGACTCCTTGATTAACTTTCCTAGGATTGTCCCTAGGATGGAAGTTAGGCTGTTACCTTTTCTCTGCATGAGAATGGACTTTTTTGTGCTGCAAAGATCACTTCCTTAAGGAACAACCACTCTTTGTGGGCACCGTTCACCTTCAGTCCCTGGTCCCGCAGCACTTGCCCTACTAGTGAGCTAAGTTTGTTAAAATTTGTATTTTTGAAGTCCAAGACTTCAATCCTAGTATCAGATTTGTCTGCCTTATGTTGGAGAGTGAACATGATGGTTTCATGGCCGATGTTGCCCAGACTTCCCTCTGTATTTAAGTCGGTCAGCAGGTCGTCTCCTTTGGCCAGGACCAAGTCTAATGGAGTGTCACCTCTGGTTGGCCCATGCACCTCCTAAGTCAGGAAGAGCTCCTTGACACAGAACAGGAAGGATCATGACCGATCCAACTTGGCCGATTATTCCTCCCAGGAGATGAACACATATATATAGTGGTGTTTCATTTTAATCAGGGAAAAATGTGGCTGTTGGGTTCTTTTTGGTTACTTTTTTTAATCAGAAAATTGGGGATTTTATTTTATCAGAGAAAACCAGGATCCCTGCTAATTAGCTCTGCAGCAAACATCTTGGTTTTAACACATCCGGCGCTATTAGGTTGCAGTAAACTAGTAAACTCTGCCACAGGTTAGTCCTTGTAAATACAGGTTGTAGCTTGTGGCAGAATGTAGACTCTGATAGGATTGGCAGGGGAACAAGGGTGCTTCAGTGTGGGAGCTGCCTGCCGGCTAGCCATGTACTAGAGTACACTAATGCTCCAGCTAGCTTCTCTGCAGCATGTTGATCCAGGTCAGAGCAGCCCCAGGCTGGTAGACTGACCCCTGAGGCCCCCTGCAAGCTGGGGCTGCTCCAACCTGGCTTGATGTGCTGTGGTCCCAGGTACATGTTCCAGTAAATTCCAGTGTGATATGTGCCATAATTTATTGCTTTGAATTAATTGCATGTGTAGATATGCCCTGTGAATTCTATTGTTCTAGGCTCAAGAGAAGCCACAAAACTTTTTAAAAAATTGATTAAAAATAGTTTTTCAACAACTGAAAATGCCACAATTTTAAAGTTTATGAATTTCACCCTTTGCAGGGGTAGAGACTTTGGCCATAATCCTACAAAGTAACGTAAGTGCCCAACTCTTTTCAAGTGTCTGGGCCATTATGTCTGTCTGGGGTGGGAACCTCCTCTTTATTTTCCCAGAAGTAATGTATAAACCCTCTACTTTAAAGTCTGACAGAGCCACATGCTGTATTTTCACATATACCACGTCTCCATCTAAGATGCACACATTTTTGGGGAAGGGAGAATGAGAATTTTTT
This sequence comes from Alligator sinensis, assembly GCF_000455745.1. Classification (NCBI taxonomy): domain Eukaryota; kingdom Metazoa; phylum Chordata; order Crocodylia; family Alligatoridae; genus Alligator; species Alligator sinensis. The sequence goes on along the minus strand of NW_005843343.1, from coordinate 27,312 downwards.
TTTTCTACAGTCATGGCTGAATGACAGCCACATAGAACAGGGATGGAGTCTAATCTTCAGCATAGCTCACTCTCTCCTTGCAGCTAAAGTTTTAACCTTGTCACAGAGGCTGCCAATTCAGTTAATTCACCAGCAGCTGTAAGAGGTTAAAGCTTTAGCTGCAAGGAGAGAGCGAGTGATACTGCGGAATGGGCTCTGCCCCTCCTGCAAACAGCCAGGAGCCCAGCATGGAGCCATCCTATGGCAGCCATTCCACCATCCCCATGCATTCATTCTGGCATGGAAATCAGCTTGCTAGCTTAAAACATGCAACACAATTGGGGAGGGCTAATTTGGGGGAGTGCATGTAGTATGTGAGTTAATATGGTGTTAACACATGGAAAGATCATTCTTTGTTTCTATCTAGAATTTAGCTTCTTGTGCACAGCTGAATATTATTTAGCATAGCACGTGGATAGCATATTCCATATTTAGAGAGGTAACAGAGAAATATTTCTCTCTCAGGTGTGTGTGTGTATATATATATATATATATATATATATATATGTCTATATATTATGCCAGCTATTTGAGACTGTTTTAGAGTTTGACAAGTTCAAAGTAAAGCCTAGGGGAGATGAATTAGTGGTCAAACAGTAGGTAACTCAAAGGTGCATAGTACATTGATCTGATGGATATCACTGGCACCTGTCATGCGGCATAAATAAGATACGTGTTTGTAGACACACAAGTGCAAGCTTGTAGAAAATATTGTTTATTCTCTCTTTTTCTTTTTAATGTTTTAAACAGGTGTGTGGCAAAAAAAAAAAAAAATCCTTTCCTGCACTAAATATCTAAGGCCAGCTTGTCTTCTTGATTCCATGAGTTAGGGATGAACAACTGCATGTTTAATTGGCAGCTTACCCTCCTTTAGGTGATAATCAGGGATACTGGTTTTCTGTGATAAAAAAAAAATCCCCAATTTTTGGATATAAAAAGGTAACCCCAAATCCACATTTTTCCACTATTAAAAAAAAAAATATATATATATATATATATAAAAGTGGTGTTTCATTTTAATCATGGGAAGATGTGAATTTTGGTTTACTTTTTTATATCCGAAAATTGGGGATTTTTTTATCATAGAAAATCGGGATCCCTGGTGATGATAAAACTCCTTCACTAAAATTCAAACAAGTAATACTAATCGAAGAGTCCAATATAAAAAGGAAGATGGATTGAAAGTTTTTTAAATGCGTCTGCTAGACATATAAAAATAAATATATGTTGAGTTGTTCTTTTAAAAGAAGGGTTTGAGAAAGTGAAGCAAATATTCAGTATGAACAACTTTTACATCTTATGGCCAACCACAAACAGAGCATGCGTACCAGTACTACTTTAAGTCATGCTGATGGGATCCTTATATAGGTGATGATGCCAAGTTGCAATCACTAGGATGGTGCCAAGATTTAACCAGAGCTTCATTTTTCACATATTCATGTACCCTCTGGACTAAATTAAGTTTCACTGCCACTTTATAGAGACAACTAACACAATGATCACAGGATTGGCTTTAATAGGTCTATGGTTGCTAAAGCCAGCAAACAGGAGTACTTTTTGCCTTTGGAGCAATGGAGAGGCCAGGCCTTAAACATTGTTGAGAGAATTATATTTTTTAAGTTTTGCATTCATGGGGGTGTGAGTTCACATTGCAAAATCATGAAAAATAAATAAGAACCAAGGCTTTGCAAACTACGCATCTTTAAAAAGTGGTTTTGTATAGCAAAGTATATATGGTGTCTAATAGTTTTTCAGAACTGCCATGGGAAGAAGCTCCAGACTTGACTTGCATGTCACTGAGATGGGATTTGTTTTGCATATCATGGGTCACTGATGGACTGGTATGAAGAAGGCAGGTATTACAGCTGTACTATCTGACCTCTGAAATTTGTCCTTCAGACTGGAACAAATCAAAACTGCTGGAAATCTGTCTTATATGTTTCTCCTAACAGCATATTAAGTAGTCCAGTGCAGTGGTGCTCAACCTTTTGGCCCTGCAGGCTAGAAGAGTGATGCAGGTATGGGATTGGGATCCCAGGATCCCATGTCATCTCTGCCCAGTCCTGTATGTTTGGAGTGGGGCCCTGGAGCCTCATTCCACCTCCACCAGACTCCACTCACTAGCACTGGACCCTAGGACACTGTAGTGCCTCCACTCTGCTCCTGTATGCCAAGATAGCGTCCTGCCCTGCATGCAGGATCTAGCACATGGGCCATGGCTCACAATGCTCCCCATACACTTTTGGGGAGCCCTGGAAACTAAATGGCAAGATACTGTGGGCCAAATCTGAGGGTTGAGCTCTGTTGGCATAGTGGAACTAGAATATGAGAGAGCTCCAGGACAAGAAAAAAACAAAATGCAAGAATGGTCCGTTTCAGCTTTAATTTAACTTGATAGTTCATTCCCATGTAAGTACATTAGTGCAACATAATCTTTTCCTTTGGTAAAAGTGGTACACAGATCTGGGCAAACCTATGGGTTTAGGTCTATGCATGTTTGCAGGAGGTTAGCATTGTAGGGGAGAGGTTTACGTTTGGAGGTTTCAGTTTTGTAACAAAATGATTTGCACAGCTCTGCACTTAAATAGGAAGTGCTGATTTTCATCGAAGTAAGGTGATTCTGACTTGGGCCTGTAACTGGTGCCTACTCTCTTCTTCCAGTCTGGTTTCTAGAAACCTGTCAAGAAAGCCAGTCAGAGTTTTCTGAGGACAGAGAGAAGCAGCTGCAGACTCAATAGAGGCTCTGAGCAGATGAGCAGCACAGCTGTCCTACTACATTTGTTTCTCAAGCAAACATCTTCTTGTATTTACGTTAGGTAAGGAAATGTGCTATCTGTGCCTTTGAGATTTGTAAGGAAATTTCTGAAAGGCAAAGAAATCAAAAACTATGTTTAAGAGGATGAATTGTTCAAGATGAGTTCTGTGTAAGCAATAACATTTATGAAATAGCTCTGATTTTACATTTTACTATTTTACATTATCCCATTGTACATTATACTATTAATACTAACCTAAAGTTGGTTTTGTTGGTAATAAAATGCATGTCACTAGAGTTGGCATTCTTAATAGTGTATTGTTTGTAAATAGTACTTGCAGGCTGACTCTCTCTCAAACTGGGTTGCATGTTTTTCCTAAGGAAAAGCTGAGTGGAGCAACTGCATACTAGGAAGTTACAAATCATGATTATAGATTGACTTGTAAGTACAGGGTAACCTAGAGGGAGTCCTCTTTAAAACATAGCTAACAATATCACGTGATTAAAAAAATATCAGTTATTTCTTAACTGGAAAAAGATGGAAAACTTGAGATGGGAGTTATGCTCTTTTGGCATAAATGAATGCCTCCGAAGGCAAACACTATGTTACTCGAACATATTGCTTATTCTACCTCGAGTTTTAAGATACTGCCCAACAGTGACTCAAGGAGTACTAAGGACACTTTTTCCTTAATTTTATGAGACTTTCTCCTTTAAAAACTAGCTTTTATCAGTCTTCAAATCAAATTATAATTTAACCTGAATATAAAATATAAATGTCTTCCATTAGTTGTATGCTTCTGCAGGAAAGCTCTTCTTATAACCAGGGATCCTGGTTTTCCCTGGTAAAAAAACCTCCAATTTTCAGATTAAAAAAAGTAACCCAACATCCACATTTTTCTGGGATTAAAATGAAACATCACTAATATATATAGTGGCGTTTCATCTTAATCATGGAAAAATGTGGATATTGGGTTACTTTTTTTAATCTGAAAATTGGGGATATTTTTTAATCACAGAAAAACAGGATCCCTGCTTATGATGCTTGGAGAGAGCAACCTGAACCATGCTTTCTTAAAACCGACTGTTCAAAAAAGATGATGACCTCACTAAATTTGGTATTACATTTGTCCATGCAGACAAAATGTGTACTGTATTTCTGTTGAACCTAAGTCATAAGCAGGCATGTTGGTTTTCTCTGATGTAACAAAAATCCCCAATTTTTGGTTAAAAAAAGTAACCCCAAACCCACATTTTTCCATAATTTAAATGAAACACCACTAATCTTTATCTCTCTCTTGATATAGATATAATGATGTTTCATTTTAATCATGGAAAAATGTGGATTTGGGGTTATTTTTTTTTAACCAAAAATTGGGGATTTTTGTTACATCAGAGAAAACCAGGATCCCTGGTCATAAGTGATTTATACCATTTTACAGCAAACAGCATAACACTTCAGCTGCAGAACATACACATGGACAAGCCCACAGGCATGAAACTTATGTCTGTATATCCAGAATGGATATTTTCAAGCAGAAAGGACCCCACAGTGTGAGCAACTACTTGTTTGGGACTTGTATATATAGATGCTTTTACTTATTTGGTTCATGACAGACTTGATCAAAGTCCACTGAAGCCAATGAATCCCTCTGTCGACTTCAGGGGGCCTTTGGATCAAGCTCAATGTGCACATTTGTGGCTGCAAATTAGAAGCCACATTTTCAAAATGTAGTCCTTGATGTCTAAAGACAAGATCCTGGCCCCAGAGTACCTCCTAGCCCGCCCGCTTGCCCTGCCAGTGCTGCTGGTGCTGGTCTCCATGGAAACCCTTGCCCTGTGCTTTCACAGCCTCACCACTACTGGGGTCTCCATGGAAACTGGCCACAGCAATGTAGGCAGGGGCTGCTGGGAAATAGAGTCCAGTCACCAGCTGGATCCGCCCTTTTGCCCGCCCCTGTTCTGGGCAAATACCCTTAATATTAAGCTAATGAACTGATAAATGCTTTTCTCCTTCCCCTCTACTAGTCATGGGTCTGTGTGCAGCTACAATTTCAGGACTTACATGGTCAGAGCCCAGTACTACTGAGTATGCTCAACAGTCATCTGGATGCTTATGTGTCCACACTACCCAGAGCTAAATTAGAAACTAAGGGCACCTATATATGTAATGGAGCTCTGCTCCAATGCGTGTTAATTAGCATGCATCAGAGCAGACTCGATTAATTGAGTCTGCTGCAAGTCTGCTGGAGCATGCTAATTAGCACACTCCAGCAGGCTCCGCATCATGTGCATTCAGCATCCCCGCATTTTAAAATGACTGTGGTGGTGCTTTAACTATTAACTGAGTGTGCTAGCTAGAACACTCCAGCAACCTTTGTATCACGTGTATTTAGTGTCCCTGCATTTCAAAATGGGGGTGGGAGTGCTTTAACTAAAGCTGATTGAATGCTTTAGTTAGTGTGCTTTATTTAGAGCGGCTCTCAGAACCGTTCTAATTAAAGTTCCCCCATCCTACCCTAGAGCACATGTATGCATGCCCTAAGTGCCAAGTTACTTGTGCAGCTGGGTGACTGCCCCCACATAGGCATGTAAAGTAAAACAGAATTCTGCCTTAAGTGTCCATCAGACAAATGTTACAAGCATTATTGCAAACTCCTTTTATCTGAATTACACCCCAACTGGAGGATATGGAGATGTTGTTCGTGTACTATTTACTGGTATTCTCATTAGGAGAAGTTTTAATGGGTCTTTCTAGAAATCTAAGGACTGTTCCTCTTGGCCTGTTTCAAAACCCGTTGAAAACAACAGAAAATTTCTGCCAACTTACATAGGTATTGGAGTGTGACTTTGATCACCAGGAATCCTGGTTTTCTCTGATAAAAACCTTCAATTTTTGGATATAAAAATGTAACCTAAAATCCACATTCTGCTATTAAAATGAAACACCACATTGGTTTTTCATTTTAATCACAAAAAAATGTAGATGGTGGGTTACTTTTTTATATAAAAAAATTGGGGATTTTTTTTTAATTAGAGAAAACCAGGATCCCTGTTGATCACTAAACACAGCTTTTCCAGTTATTGGATAATTATTGAAATGCTGTTGCATTACAGTATGTTAAAGCCAATAAAGCAAATTGATTGAGATGTAATTATTATTGTAGTAGTCACTTGTTAATCACAATAAATAGGTTTAGGAGTATCAGGCACAGTATTGGCTAAGCAGTATGCTTGTCATGGCCGATAATAATTTTAAATCATTTAAAAAAGTGTAACAGGTTTATTAGCAGCAAAAAGGTGAAAGAAGTGCAAAATGAATCAGTGGCATTAAATGTTCTGAGGTGATGACTCATTACACCCTTTTTGGCATAAAATATATATCAGGAAAAAAAAGCAAAAGCTCGTATTTTGAAAGCCCTATAAAACACTGGCTGAAACATCGGTCCCCTTTTGATGAGATCATTTCTGTATAAGAAATATATGGGATTTGAATGGAGCAGTTACCAGTTCTCAAATATGGCTTAGCCCATAAGCAATAAGAAAAATTAGCCAACTGTTTTCTACATGCCAGTTGACTTTAAGTTTAAATTTCTTAATGAGAAGTCCTGAAATACTCCTATAAAACTTCACTGTACATAGATCTGAGCTGATGAGCAGCACGGACAAATATTTTACCATGTAACATTAGTCAAGTATTGTTTATTATTTGTATTACTCAAGGTCCTACTGACCCCAGCTAGGATTGTATCCAAAATATATATGGAATTGTACAAAGAGAGAGAATGAGAAAGTCCCTAGCCCAAAGAACACTATTAATGGAGCTGGTTTATAAATATTTGTAACAGTTCACTTTCCCCTTAAGAAGAGCTAACTTTTTGGGAGAAAAATATTATGTAATAATTTGATGAGATTCCCTTCATTTCTGATGGTAGAACCTTTTCATACTAAAGGCTTCTCCTGTTTCTATGACTGACTTTCAAATAAGTGAAGACACATTATAAGAAGACATATACACAATATGACTCAAAGGGCTTGTCTGTGTCACCACCATACTGAGCCTATGAGTCCTGCTCACTTGCTCCCACTCTACATGCACTAAACCCCAGAAATGAGGCAATGTAGCTGCCTTAAAGTAGACCTCAGTATATTCCAACACCACCGAAAAAGTTCAGGTATGCTTACTGAGGTACCCTTTGGGCTATTATAACTGGCTTACAGTAAATACAGACAGAGATCTTTTTATCAGAGGTCACAAAAGTTGATTACATTATACCATGCTGACTCTATCCCTGGTAATCCTGAAATTGTCCATTGCATATTAAAACAGCTTTTGTGATTAAGAGATTTTGGAATTTTCTGCTAAGTATTGCTCAAAGCTGCAAAAGCAGGATATGTTCCTGATCAACTCTGATGAATAGTTTATTAAAGTATGAATAAGTGGCTGGTAATAGGAACAGAACCATGATTTCCTTATGAATATGAACCAGTTAAATGAGTAACTCTTCTCTAAGTTTACACTTGGCAAGGCGTGTTCATTAGTCCACAAGCAACTCTCTTCTGCTTTCACTGTAGAAAGTCTGACTGGTGAATAAATTAGGAAAGATAAAAATTCCCCAAAACAGTTCAAGCAGTGAAAGCTAAATTGTGCTCTTCTGTCTTTTGAGACTAGAGCCTGTCCTTTGTTGCCTGCACTCCACTCCCATTGACATCAGAGGAGATTGCCAATATGTTTTTCAGGGCAGCATTTGACCTGGATTTTTTTTGGTGTGAGATTCTATAACAATGCCTCAAAGGTGATGATAAGATGTTACAAACACATACATACGTACACACACATGCATACACACACACACACACACACTCTGTTAGGCCGTTGTTAGGGCTTCTTGACTGACTGTGGCAGCAGGTTGCAGGCCAGTTAACAAGCTTCTATGTGTGTGTGTGTGTAAACATTTTTTCTTTATGTATCGAGGCTGTTGTAGGTCAGAGAATCATATAAGTTATAATTAGAGCAAAACTGGGCAAGTAATTCATAACCAAACCTTGTTTTGAACCATAAAAGCTGTCAGATGGCTTGACACAGTTCTGAGAGACTGCCACATTCTACCTTATGCTGTGAATACAATGTAGAATCCCGTCCTAATTAAAGTCAATAGAAGTTCTTCCATTGACTTTAAAGAAATGAAAATTTCACCTGAGGGCCACAGATTTCAAAGTGGTATATTGTATATAATTCCAAGACAGACATATCTGCATAGGTCCAGGGGGGGGAAAAGGACTTTGATTACTTTGTATTTTGGTATTTTTAACAAATAAGGAAAACAAGCAATGCTTTTGCAGTTATGGAGTGTGGAGGCTGGGGAACAAGATGTTTTTTCCATGCCAGTTTGGTGCATTCTTGGACCAGACTGAAGTTCTCAGAACAGAAGAAAGAATGGAGGATGAGAATGTGTCTCTATACTTTGGGGAGGGATGTGTTCTTCAGAGTTGGACATAAAAGGAAGGGAGCGTGTCAGGGTCTCTAACAGGCAGCCCAAGCTGGGCTAATGACCTAGTTGACCACAACTGCCTAGAGCTGGGACTGGCAGCCCTCCTACCCCAGCTAATGATCTAACTGGCCACTGTTAGGGCTTCCTGATTGACTGCTGGGGAGAGCAGCCTTCCCATTTATTTCTACCTGTGGCAGCAGGTTGCAGGACAGTTAACAGTCTTTTTCCTGATGGTCAGCTCTGGTGAGCCTCTCTGATCCTGTGTTTCTGGTTTTTGACCATGCTGGGATCTGTTTCCAGACTCTGGATTTTTGGAAAGTCCCCTTGGATCTGGTAACATAATCTTTGACTTTTGGCTCTGGTTTCTGGCTTATCCTGACCCTGGCACAAGCTTCTAACTCCTGAACCTTGGCTTGGCCGTGACTTGGACTCTGCTCCTTGGATTTCCCCTTGGACATGCTAACTTGGTCTCCGTGTCCTGCCCCTGACTCAGCCTGTGATTTAGTTCCTCCAGTGGCTTAACCACTAGCCCTAACTACCCATACCCTAGCCCTTCTAGTGGGTGGGGACTGACTCCCTACAGCAGGTCCATGAAGGCAAAGTGTGTGAGTGAGTTACATGGTTCTCCATAATGAAGACAGAAATAAAAGGAGCAACTAGCCATCCTCCACTCTGAAGGGTAAGAATTGATTAGAAAGGCCATTGAGATTTCATAATGCCACCAGTGCAACTTTTCCCCAATAAACAACAGATAAGGGGAAAACCTAGTCAGGGGAGGCTGAGGAGAAAAGGAATTTCTGCCCTGAAGAGCCAAATGAAACCCCAAACCATGAAAGACATCCCTTGTTTGTGGTCTCTGTTTGTTTAGGTGGATATAAAGGTCCCCATTGTTGTAGTATCTGAGCACATCTCAAGTATTTAAACATAGAAATAACAATCTCTCCTCTTCTTCCTTTCCAGCCTGTAGGCAAAATAGCATAGGGCTTGTCTGCATGGGAAATTTTTCCAGTTTTACCAGAAAGTTAAATATGTATATCTGCTGGTGCCCTCCATAAACACTTTTGTGTCAGAATAGGAGTGGCTTTTTCTGTTTAATTTATACCCCTATCAAAGCAAGTGAGTTAAGGTGGAAAAAGACACCCTTATCCCAGAATATAGTCTTATATTAATAGAATTATAGCCATTTTAAATACTACTTTACCATATTTTGGCATGTCTTTTCTACACAGACAAGCTATTAGCTGACAGGGATTTTGCTTGTTTGTTAACTTCTTCATATGTTGCATGTGTGAATGCTTGTGTAGAAAGGATGGCAGGGGAAGACCTGCTTTGCTTTAGCTAAGACTGAGAAAAATTGTCAAAAGGCTTCTTCCAAATGCTCTAAAATGTACACGTTCATGAAAAGAATCTTGAATTTTTCTGTGCCTCGTGGAGGTGTTAATTATTTCTATTTCGCCCGTTATTCTTTTAATATGTAGGAACCAGCAGACTCCTGGCTTAAACAACAAGGGTTGGGGAGGCATTCTGCTTCACATACGTACAGGTCTCCTTTACTTCCAGGAGGGAGCTAATGCATTCCCATAGACTCATGATTCTTCACCGTGAAGAAGTGCACTCCCATTCTTTTTCCATGGCAGCAGTTAGATAGACCCCTGGGTTACCCTTGATTCTGAATTATATCAATGCAAGTGAAAGGTGACTTTGGTCTGCATTGGAAAGGGTGATCTGAAAGCAAACAGCTTGTATTTGAAAACAAATACAATCTTCAGTTTGCCACTCAACCTTTCTGTGTAAGTTAGATGTGAGATGCATCACTTAAGGAGTGCAATTTCAGGAAAGATTTTAACAGTGAAGAGAAATTGGCTGGTGGTTTATGAAGTGGGGTAAGCTAGTGACAAAGGACTGGAGAAAGCTGAGTATTGTACAGGTCAGTTCTCTTTCCTTTTGAAAGGACAGTCTGAGACCCTGAGGTTTGCTACATGGATACACACTTTATCCTGTTAGGGATTCTGGATAACGTCTCCTTTGGATAGGAGTTTCAAGAAAGTGGGGTGCCTTGTGAGGAAACCTGTTCTCTGCCCCCCGTACTGTTTATGTAGTTTTTCCAATGATTCGATAATGGAAAATTCAAAGACAACATTAGAAGTGAGTGTGTCCCCCACTATTCCTCCACACCCCACTCAACAGTGCCAATGACCATTCTCCTAGCCTTGGCCACTGAATTAGGCTCCATCTAGTTTATTCTCCATTTGTCCCAAAGATGCTTTTTTTCTTGATTGCTTTGCACCAGAGCTTCAGGAAAATGCTCTCAGTCCCGCCTAGTTCCAGGGACATGGGAGATGGACTTGGAACCTGAGTCGTTTCTGTTCAGCTCATGTACTCTAACTCACTGATTCTCAACCATGGTGCCATGGCACCCTGGGGTGCTTTAGATCATTTTAAGGGTGCTGTAGGATGCCACACAGTATTAGCACTGTTAGGTGTGCAAACATGTTTCACAAGATAAACTCAAGATATTCCAAATTACAATCCATTGTATTAAAAACATTCTGTGCTGTTGTGGCCTTTCTGAGATTTTTTGCATCAGAATTGCTCTATTAATTTTCTGTAGCCAAAAAACTAGTAAAAACTAGGAGCTGGCACTTTCAGAGGGGTGCCTTGGGTTTAAAAAGGCTGAGAATCACTTACTTTATCATTATCGTTGTGGTGGATTTACTGATGCAGCCCAGCTCGAATGGGCTTAAAAAATCTTCATTTCGACTGAGAGGCCCATCCACCAATTAAGTAAGGGCTGGACAGGGCTCGTCCCACCCCTTACATGGGTGGGGGGCAAAGAGCCTCCCAGACCTGATTGAAGCCTGCGTTCTGCAGGTCTGGCAAGACTTTGGAAGTGGAGCCTCTTGAGTGAATAAAAGGAGCTGTGTGCCCAGCCCGTGGCAGATGCATCAGGGGACAAAGAAGCAGGCAGGACTAAGAAGAGCTGGGGATATCTGCCTAGTGGGCAGAAGCGGTGGCTCAGAAGAGACCTGGAAGACTCCCTCGGCAGGACCAGAGCAGCAAGCAGCTTTAGCTACGGCCCCAGCAGTGCACAGAGTGGTGCGTGGGGCAGAACCTGGGAGCTGTGGGAGGCAGCTCAGGTCCCTGGACACTCAGTGCACAGTGTGGTGCATGGAGCCATCAGATTCTGGAGCCACACGTGGTGGCTCGAGTCTGCTACCCTCGGCGTGCAGCTGAGGGCTTGGTGCACATGGCGGTGCACCGTGTCCCAAACCCTGGGAGCAGTGCCAGGCCTCTCAGGCTTGCTATCTCTCCCTGGCATAAGGACAGGTACCCGGGAGGCACCAGGGCAGTGTGGAGAAGGTCCCATGGAGCCTGGGTTTCAGGACCCACATGAGGCGGCCCAAACCCCAATGGAGGGCAGAAGGTGGAGCCTGGGTTTCGGGACCCACACAAGGCAGCCCAAGCCCCAATGAAGGGCATAAGGCAGGGCCCTGGGTGGCCCCAACAAGGCACTCTGTGGCCCTGGGAGCCCCTCCCAGTCTACTTCCCTGGATTCATGAGTACCCAGGGAACGGGTCTCCACAGGGGAAGAAGCCCTGAGAAGGGAACGTGGCGGGGGGGTCCACTGGGCTAAGGAGGTCCTGGTGCCAGAGTTTGGCACCAGGAACGCCTGGTGATCTTGGCCATGTGGGTACCTGAAAGGGGCAAGGAGCGGGGAACTGGCATCTCATATTTTGTAAATAGTTATACATATATACATATATTGTTATCCTTTAATGTGACCTGGGTTTTGTCATCTATTTGAGGTTTATCTGTATCTACTTGTTGTTGTTGTTTTTGCCTGAACTTACCTGTCGATACCTGTTGTTTAGCTGCCTTTGTTGTACTTGCCTGTTGCAGACAGCTGATTACTTGCATAGGAACCCTTGCCCTTTGAGGTGGGGGAGCCCTGGGGCCTTTGACTGTAGAGAATAATGGTATTTAGTGATCTGAATCCTGTATATATTTACCATTTTTTCTCCCATGAGTTTGTAAATATTGTTACCTGTATATTAATAAACCTGTATATAGTTAAGCAGTGGAGTCCGGTCTGACTCTATAGGGAACTGAGGGGAAACTGTGTGGTTGACAGTTTTCTCCCACAGTACCTCTGCCTGCTGACAACCCCTTTCAATTCAGCGGGGGGGAGGGGGCACATACACTTTGTACACCCAGGCTGCAGCGTAATGAACAAAGGGTGAGTCTCAAATAGTGCAGTGTGAAACAGTATTTGCCATGAGTTGGGATTGATAATTTCTGGGTTTTGCACAAATGGAGTTAGACAACACTGTGGGCATATTAAATCTCTGCTATATAATATGCTGGGGCAAACTTAGATACCTAAGGGATGTTGATGTCTTAGCAACACTCAGGTTATATTACATGGAATTAAGTAAAATATTGTTTCATGATGCAGATTTATTTAAAAACTAGATGTCTCTTAGCAGCAAAGTAAAATGTTGCCCTTAGTGATCCAAATATGGGGTTATTTGAGCATGGGGTTTCACATATACAGCCCTCCCCAAAACAGCATTTAGAAAAACAAGTGGTCCTTTAGATATTTTCTGTGCACTCCTAAGGCTCAATATATGGCTTGAGGAACAATTGCTCCTTAACTGATCTCACTAGCTCAGATGAGCATGCTGTGCTTATTGAACCTCCCTCACACTTGTAGGTCTCATTGGAGTATTAATTAATATGAGCATTGATACAGGTTTTGTTGAAGCGTTGACCAGTTTAGGTCTCATTAGAACTGTGACTGATACATGAAGTGCTTATACAAACTTAAGCTGAAATAGGCATACAGACACCTCACAAAGCTAATGGAAAAAGCTGATTAATAAAGCTGTTACTAGATGGTCTAGGACACCAAAATAAAGATGGAATGTGCAAGTTTATCATGACCTAATAAAGATGTTCTACTACTTGTTAAAAACATGATACAATTGTGTCTGATTATAAATGAAAGTTGTTTTGATCTGATAATGGAGTATCTGGGAACCCTTGATAACTTGTACTAGGCCTAAGGGATGCATCTGTGAGTTGGGCCTGTACCCTCACCATAAGCATCCAGGGCCAAAACCTTGTAACCTGGATATCAATGGGTAGATGCTTTATAGGTAATAAATTTAGGTGAGCATTCCCTACTGAACTAAGTCTATCATTCCTTCTGTTACGTGGAAGTCTTCAAGGGAACATATGCTGCCTGCAGCAGTAGCACAGGGAGTGCTCTGACAGCATGCAAAGAGCATTCTTCCTTCCCGAATGGCAGGACAATACTCTGATCAATCCACATTTCATCAGAATACATATTTTGGATTCTGGATTATCCAGTACTAGTCTTATCAACTGACCTTCTCCATTAGCTTTGTGATGGGCCTGCATAACCTAATTGTATACGCATATTCCACTTTAAGCTTGTATAAGCAGTTCATGTATCAGTCACAGCAGCCTACATTGGTCAATGCTTCAGCAAAGTCTGAGCAGTGTATATGCAAATCAATGATTGTATCAATACTCCATAAAGGACTACAATAGTAACTACAAATGCCACTGCTAGCAGACACTTGAGAATGATGTTCCTATAATTTCATAGATTTCATAGACACTAGGGGCTGGAAGGGACCCCACAAGATCATCGAGTCCAGCCCCCTGCCATAGGCAGGAAGTCTTATGGGGTCATATATTTCATAGATTTCATAGATTTCTAGGGTCAGAAGGGACCTGGTAGATCATTGGGTCCAACCCCGCTGCTCCAAGCAGGAAGGAGTGCCAGGGTTAACTAACCCCAGTCAGATGCCTGTCTAATCTCTTCTTGAACACCTCCAAGGTACCAGAAAGCACCACCTCCCTTGGAAGCCCATTCCATATTTTGATAGCCCTTACCATAAATAATTTCTTCCTTATGTCCAATCTAAATCTATTCTCCTTCAGTTTGTGGCCGTTATTTCCGGTAACCCCGAGGGGTTCCCTGGTAAACAGTGCCCCCTATTCCCTTCTGACAAGGCAGCCACAAGATCGCCTCTCAGCTTTCTCTTGTGGAGGCTGAAGAGATTCAGGTCCCTCAGCCTGTCTTCATAGGGTCTTACCTGCAGGCCCTCAGCCATACGAGTAGCCCTCTTCTGAACCCTCTTAAGGTTATCCACATCCCTCTTGAAGTGTGGCACCCAAAACTGGACGCAGTACTCCATCTGCAGCCTCACCAATGCCACATAGAGGGGAATTATCACTTCCCTAGACCTGATTGTGATGCACCTGCTGATGC
>NW_005843343.1:0-12712 GCF_000455745.1 Alligator sinensis | reverse complement strand
GTCGTTAGCCTTGCTTATTACCTCGTCACACTGGTGACTCATGTTCATTTTGCATCAACCAGTACTCTGAGATCTCTTTCCACTGTTGTGGTGCTCAGAATAGTACCCCACAGTCTATAGGTGTGTTGGAGATTCTTTCTTCCCAGGTGCAACACCTTGCATTTATCCTTGTTGAATTGCATCCTATTCTGATCCGCCCACTTACCCAGTCTATCCAAATCCACCTGAATTCACTCCCTGCCCTCCAGTGTGTTTACTATACCCCATAGTTTAGTGTCATCTATGAATTTGGACAAGGTGCTTTCAACTCCTTCATCCAAATTGCTGATGAAGATATTAAACAGTACTGGACACAGCCTTGGGGGACTGCCCACATCCTTCCAGGGAGAAACCGACCCATCCACCACTGCTCTCTGGAAGCATCCCATAAGCCAGTTTTTCACCCACCTTACTGTGAGAAAATCCACATCACAGCTACTCAGTTTGCTTATAAGAATTGGGTATGACACTGTGTCAAAAGCCTTTTTAAAATCCAGGTAAATAATGTCTACTTTTGCTCCTGCATCTAAGCACTTTGTGACCTGGTCATAAAAAGAGACCAGGTTAGTCAGGCAGGATCTGCCTGCTATAAACCCATGCTGATTGCCCCGTATCATTGTGTTACTCGTTGGCCCCCTGCAAATGTGATCCTTTATGATTTTTAATCCTAAGGTCTTGCCGAGAATAAAGGTGAGGCTAACTGGCCTATAATTACCCGGGTCCTCTTTCCTCCCCTTCTTGAAAATAGGGAACACATTGGCCCTTTTCCAGTCCTCTGGGACCTGTCCCAAGTGCCATGAGCACTCAAACAGTTGCACCAGTGGTTTTGCTATGTCATCGGCCAATTCCTTTAATACCCTTGGATGAAGATCATCGGGGCCTGGGATCAAATGACCCCAGAAAAGTATGCATCCAGATGCCTTTTGAATGAGTCCCGAGTAGGTTCTTGCACCACCTCTGGAGGGAATCTGTTCCAGACCCTGAACACTCAGACTGTAAAGAAGTTTTTCCTTATGTCCAGTCTGAATTGGCCTTAGAAGTTTGTGGCCATTAGACCTAGTTAGCCCTTGGGGAGCCCTGGTGAACAACTGTTCTCCCAGATACTGCTGCACCCCGCTTATATACTTATAGGCAGCCACCAAGTTCCCCCTGAGCCTTCTCTTCTCCAGGCTGAAAAGTCCCATGTCCCTCAGCCTCTCCTCATAAGGCTTGCTTCTCTTGGCCTTTGATCATGTGGATGGGTCTCCTTTAAACTCTCTCAAGCTTATCCATGTCCCTCCTGAAGTGGGGGGCCCAAAACTGGATGCAGTACTCCAGCTGCGACCTCACTAAGGCCAAGTAGGGCAGGAGGATGACATCCCTGTTTTTTCTGGAGATGCATCGGTGGATGCATACCAGAGTTTGGTTTGCTTTGCCGGCTATGGCATTGCATTGGTAGCTCATGTTCATCTTGTGGTCAATCAAGACACCCAAGTCTCTTTCACTAGTGGTGCTAGTGAGCATAGCACTGTCGAGCCTATAAGTATGATGCTGATTTTTCCTCCCAAGGTGGAGCACCCTGCACTTCTCTATGTTAAAAACCATCAGGCTTTGGTCTGCCTGTCCAGGTTGGGCTGTATCCCCAGCCTATCCTCCAACATGACCACCTTCCCCCATAGTATAGTATCGTCTGCAAACTTTGCCAGTCCACATCTGATGCCTGAATCCAGATCATTTATGAAGATGTTGAAGAGTACTGGCCTGTGTACTGATCCCTGAGGGACACCAATGGTCACCTTGTGCCAAGTTGATTTGCTCCCATCAACTAATACTCTTTTGGTCTGACTCCGGAGCCAGTTCCCCAGCCATTGGACCATGAGATGGTTGAAGCCGTGGTTCTCCAGTTTAGCCATAATAAACCTCCACAGATGTAAATTTTGCTGTTATGAAATATACTCTTCTAATTTGTATGGCAGATATGGAATGGCCGTCTACCATTTTCTGAACAATAACAAATTACATGTGATATATGAAAATATGTGAGTGACTGTTGTGTACATTACCACTTTGTTACTTGGAGGCTTATTATAGCAGAATGCCAGCAATGATTAATCAATTAACATGGATTAACCAGAGGAAAGATGAAGGGCAGTTAGGAAAATATGCTTGAGTTTCCTGAATAATGGAACTGAATGCACTGAATGAAGGTCAAGGCATTGCTGCTATATAACATCCTAAAATGAGGCACTTAAAAAATTCAGGAGAATTAGTCAATTTGTATGTTGTGTCACAAATTTTGCCATTTGTCTGGTTCCCACAGAATGCCTGAACTTTTACCTCAGATTTAAAAAATTGGTCCTGAATAGCTGAACTTCCTTCTTTCTTTCCATCTTCTCCACTCCTTCAGAAACATCCCCATGGTTCAGGAAGAGTCCTCTTGCATCTGTTGAGATAACACAGCATAATGCTACCTGGCTCCATGGGAATACAACTATTCTGTTTCTGTTTTGGGACATATGTGGTGGCTAGCTCCTTTGTGCCAAGCCAGCAGCCCCCAAAAACTGGCACAAAAAGCAGAAATACAGAATATCATAGGGGTTAGGGTCACAAGCCAATGGGCCAAAGGGAGGGAACGAGTGAAAGGTAAAGAAATATCAATGCTGTGGTAACATACACTGAGCACCTTAATTCCCCCTCCATCCCTACACCCCCCCCCCACATACTTCTGGAGGTGTCCCCAAATAAACCTTTAGCCCTTAGAGTGCTCAAACAGCACCCTGCAGCTGCCCCAAATCTGAATCCAGCTCCTTCAGTCCACAGTCCTAGCTGACTAAGCCAGTAAGATCTCCACTTTCACTGTGCACTCCTCTGTGTAAGGCTGACCAGGTTCATGTGCATGCCACTCTCTCTTCCCTTACTCCAGCCTCAAGCTTTCTCTTACTTTTTACCTTGCCCCCCTCTTCCCCCAGAGAGTTTGTGGGAGTTGTAGTCCAAATTAACAGCTAATACAGCTTTGCAAACTGCCCCCTGGTTCCTCTTGATGTTACACACATCACATTCACATTACACCTGAACCAGAACCAGTATGAATATATTTGCACAACATTGCACACAGGTTAATTATCTTTCCCACAGCCTTGCACTAAAGGGACTGTACCAACCAGAATTAGGGTAGACTTCTGTTTCCAGGGGTAGATGGAACATCCAAAACTTGTTTTCTCGATTTCACTTCTTGAAACTTTATCATTTTATACTTGTTAGATTTTTAGACCCTTATATGAACATGAGCCTTCAGTGTGATGAAGCAGCTAGTAAAGCGAGCAAAAGTCTGGCTTGCATCCATAGATGCTTCTCAAGCAAATCCCAGGACATCATTCTCCCATTGTACTCAGCCTTGGTGAGGCTGCAGCTGGAGTACTGCATCCAGTTTTGGGCTCTACAATTCAAAAAGGATGTGGAGAAGCTTGAGAGGGTGCAGAGGAGAGCCACACACATGATCAGAGGTCAGGAAAACAGACCTTATGAAGAGAGCCTGCGAGCTATGGGGCTATTCAGCCTGGAAAAGCACAGGCTCAGGGGTGATCTGGTGGCCACCTTTAAGTTTATCAGGGGTGCTCATCAGGATCTGGGGGAACATCTGTTCACCAGAGCCCCCCAAGGGATGACAAGATCGAACAGTCACAAACTCCACTGTGACCAATTCAGGCTGGACATAAGAAAGAACTTCACTGTCAAAGCCCCCAAGGTTTGGAAAAGACTGCTGACGGAGGCGGTTCAAGGACCCACTTTGAACGCCTTCAAGATACATTTGGATGCATTTATCTTGCTGGGATCCTATGATCCCTGCTAACTTCCTGCCCCTGGGGCAAGGGGCTGGACTCGATGATCCTCCAGGGTCCCTTCCAGCCCAAATGTCTATGAATCTATTAATATCTTTTTGGTGCAGATTGAGGGAATATAGGAAAGTTGAAAAAGTGAAGAGAAAATATGGATGTGTGGACAACCCATGGTGGTGTTATGAGGAAGGGATGTAGAAAGACTGCACGGAGAGGATCAGAAAGTAAAGTAGTAGGGTTTGGGGCTCTGATGAGAGAAGGGGAGAGTGCTTGTGGTGGGGTGGAGAAGACAGATAAGCATAATGAGATAGATGGAAAAGACTTATTTCATGGTTTGGGTGGGTATAAAGAAGTGTAGGAAGTCTTATAATAATTGGGTTCTACCCTAATTCTGAGGTCCCCTGAGGGAAGCTGGTGTAATATTTTATGACATTTCAATAGCCTGTAAAAAATGAGTATCTAAAAGAGAGGCTGTGAAAGGAAACAGAAGGCATGGATCAGTCCAACCAAGAAGAGTTATAGACATCACTCAAGGTCTATGTTATGGTCATAACTGATTAAGAAGGTAAGAATAAAAATGGAGAGCAAAGAACAAACTGGCATGTTAGAAATATGGCCTAACTGATTAAAATAACAAGGGAATAACCTGTACTATCAATAACCAAAAGAAATATGGGTCAGAAAGAGACTTTGGGGTTCCAAAATGCCTGAATTGTCCCTGGAGAGGATTAATTCCAAATACTTTCTATTTCAGTGGCATGTATCTAGTAGCTAAGCATCCATCATGTAGTTTCAGAAGGACCTTACCCTTATTCATATGAGATCCTGCTCTCTTCCCTTTCATCATATTTTCTCTCTTTCTTTTTCTAACCCTGAATCAAAATCTCTTGCCTACTGTCAACACAGTTGAATGAGATGGCCAGCTCAACTTTGCCAAGCCTGAGAGAGACTATGGAGAATATTACCAAAAATGTATTTTCCCACTTTTTCCTCTCCTATCTCATCTTTCATTTTGTGACTTTTTCTTTTGTGAATGTCAAGAAAAGTAACCACTTTTTATAATCATCCATTTCAAATTCAACAATATAATTTCACCACTGAAAAGGATGGCTAGATATATTAACTCTAGCCAATATCTTCTCTTTGAGAAGGAGACTTTAATTTTGATTAAGTTCTTCTTTTCATAACCTTTTGTTTTAAGTTTCCCAATTCTTCATTTTTATTTTTATTTATTTCTCTATTGCGTATCCTAATTAAGAACCTTTCAAGCTTTGGAATATACTTTCTGGTGTTTTTCATGGGGCCAAGCAAGCAGAGGTCTCAAACTACAACTGATTGCTTTGTGTTATATAGTGATAGGGTCATGTTTATATCTTCTGACACTCCAGGCCTATCTAATCCACAGAGGATAAGGGGTGAGAATCAACAAAAGGACATGGGGGTGGATGGCAAAGGAAATTAAGGAGATCTGAGTGAAAAGATTTAGGGACTGAGGGGGCCCATGAACTCCTCATTTTCCCTTCTTTACAATGGGTTGTGATCTATGAGGCCCCCTGTTCCTCTAGTGGAGTCTGAGCTTTTTAATCTGTCCCCAGTGTGTGAGCTGGTTTGCCCCTCTGAGGGTGTTGGTGGGGGAATCTGTCTAAGTTCTTTTTGTGTGATGTCAGTGGGCTTGTCTATCCTGCTTGTCTATCTGAGAGCAGGTATTCAGGACAAGTCTGGATACTTTAAATTATTTAAGACTAGTTTCTTCTGTATGTCCACATAAGCCAGCATTTGGGTACGCTATCTGTCTGAATGGGGACATTGAAACAGTCCTGGTTGCACCATACACTGCATCCACACTATTGAGAATAGACTTAGGAGTCAGGGTATGTTTGGTACACATCTCAAGGTCACAAAGCATTGGCACTAGGGAATGGGGATGAAAGCAACTGCTTAGATTAATCTGTCATTTCTCACCTATTTCATTTATTGTTGCAAGCTTTACCTCTATGGGATGTTTTAATTCAGCTGAGGATATCCTATTGGTCCTTCACATTTCTCTGAGCCTTTTGTGCTGTCTATTGCCCCAACTTCCTCTGCCAACTGTGACCTTGTTTCCTTCCCTCCTGTACCTCTCTTCCATTATTTTCAGTGATTAAATGGGCTGTGTCGTGTAAGAGACCTTTCCTCACACTCTATGCTCAAGAACTTGGGCAAAGACTTTGCATTTCCTCTCTCCTTCTAGCTTGTACACACACTTCCCAGAGACCCACCACTTTCCAACCCCTCATGGTTCTCCCAAGCTTACCATGGGCATGGAGAGCCAAAGAGGAGGGTGGTACATGTGTGAGGAGAGGCACAAGGCACTGGGGATATAAGCAAAGCTCAGAGTAACAGGGATATAAGTAGATAATTCAGGACAATAGCACTTTTGAAAAGTTAGAGCAATTTTAGAAGTAGGGAAAGGATATGCAGTTTAGAGAAGTGCAAAGAAATGCAGGAATAGTATAGGAAGACAAAGTCTGGGAGGGAGGAAGTCAGAAAGATACAGTATGGGGGGTTAGGAGGGCTTCAACTCTGAATGTGGTCTGTTGGAATAATTTATAAAGTATTGATCTTTACAGTGTCCCTGAGAGTTAAGGGACTACAGGTATCCCTATTTTTTACAGACAGGAAATGGAAAGGTAAAGAGATCAAGTCACTTCCCAAGGTCACACACACAGTCTATTGTGAAGAGGGAACTGCACCTAGATCTTCCAAGTCTTGGGACCTAACTACTTAATTATCATTCCATTACTAGCCCCTCTTAGGGTTACCCTGCTTTAAAAGTTGCCCTCACTGACTTCATGCTAATCAGTCCCCACACAGTTGTTACAGCCTCCTCCAGTTCTTCAGCCTGCATGTCTCATGTTGATGTCTACCTCATTATATCTATCTCATGAAGAGCTCAACTCATGGGGAGGGCAGGAAACCAAGCAATGTTAGAGAGACAGAAACAGGATATGAAAATGCTTCATGTTCTGAATGCTGGATAAAAAAAGATGACACGTGTTTCTAAAATTACAGTGTCATTCTTATTAAGAAGCCTATATACAGAGAGGATGCGGTCAGCTTCCATGTGTACACAATAACTTCCTTGTGCCTGCTTTAAACTCTTCCCTCCTGTAATCTGTGTTGCTATTTCCAAGTTCTATGTGGGCTGTTACTGCTTTCCTCTTTGCAACTGTTGTTATGTCTTTTGTGCAAAGACAGTACATTGTTGTTGCCTGCCTTCTTTTAACTGGCATCTAAAGCTGACCTGAACACAGGATTTCATTTTTTTTCATTTGATTTGCCCTAAATTTCTTGTGAACTGGCCACTTTGTGGATCACCATCTGATCTGCAGGTTAGTTAACTTCCCACTTCCTTCCTACTCCCTCAGCTCAGACGTAAAACATGAATTTGTCTTAATGTTAACTATTTCGCTGTCCAAGGATGTTTCATTTTAGCAGAATGCTTTTTGTTACCTTCTGCCAGATGCAAGAATTTCTACCCCAATATGGAGGGAGAAAACAACAGAGGAGGCAACAAAGCACCCATTCAAAATGAAATTTTCAGTCTAACATAGATATGGGGAATCCATCTAAACAACAGAA
The DNA here is from genome assembly GCF_000455745.1 of Alligator sinensis. Classification (NCBI taxonomy): domain Eukaryota; kingdom Metazoa; phylum Chordata; order Crocodylia; family Alligatoridae; genus Alligator; species Alligator sinensis. The sequence continues at coordinate 5,237 of NW_005843343.1, read as the reverse complement.
TTCAAAAGGGGAGATTAACTAACTCGGTATCTACCCCTTTATCTGGTGTCTATTCACCAGAGCGTGTTTTATTTCTATCTCTTATTGCTTTCATTTTCAATTATATGTTTCTTTAAAAAAATAAAAACTCTTTTCCCATTTTCAGGTGGTGAATCAGAAATTCATCAGCCCAGATTAATTACCTGAATGACTATGAACCAAAATGTATCCATTGGAACACCAAGAATTCTATCAACTTCTTACACAATTTACTCAGCTTATTAAAACAGTGAATTACAGTCTAAAGAAAGTTGGAATTCTGCTTTGTCTTTTCTCATGTCCTACCTCACTTTTTTTTCCCCTCTTCATTCCTTTTCCTCTAACTAAGCAGCATACTTATTAGTTGTCTCTCCCACCTTTGTTTCTTCTTCTGGTCTCTTTAATGGTGTTTGTGTCGGTATTGTAAAATAACATAGTTTGTGCCTGAGTGGAACACTGTTCAGTGCTGCACTTCTCCTGTGTGAGTGATCAGCCTGTTCATACTTTCCTGTGAGTTGTACTGTTTCTTGGTCATCACAAGTCCTGCCAACGAAAACATCTCATCTTTTAAACACAGCTTGTAGAAGTTTACAGGGTGGGGAGAGGATAGTGAACATTTCTCCTTTGCAGTTCCAGTGCTTGCCACAAATAGACCTTCCTCAGACCTCATTAAGTGAATCACGGGGGTGTTCCAGTAGTGACTCAGAAATCATCCCCCTTCATTATACAAGTCACTGATATTTGAGGTTTAAGCTGGTGGCAAGGAGAGTTCCATTACAAACAAAATCAAATTCCATGACCTACCAGAACTCCTTTGCTGCTGACCTTAATGTTATTGTCTTTTCAAAAATCCTGTGCATTTTTTACACAACTCTTGAAAACAGGAGCTATATTAATGTTGTCTGCATTGATATCACTGCATTCCAGTGATAAATGTAGTTTGTTGAAGAAAATAACATAAAGAGAACCACGTGTTTGTGGGGTGTATGATTAATGATTAAACAATAGCTTCTACTTCCAAAATTAATCCTTTTGCTGGTCTTCTTGTCACCAAGACATTGAAGCATGTAGAATTTATTTGCCTCTCCTGGGGTTTTGATTCATTTGACTAGGTGAGCTAAACATAAACTTTTGTACACTACACCAACACAACTACATTTTCAAAATATGACTAAGTTTGCAAAGCCCACTACTCAAAGGTTAATGAATTCCAGATTTAAGGTTGCTTCTACCACTTAAACTAATTATCTTACATTCTTTAATTACAGGATTGCATATACTTTCCCCACTTCCCATAGGTTGACATCTCAAATAATGCAACAATGGATGGTGCTTGCTTCAGGAACAGCTATCTTATACTTGCTTTCTTCTTATTGTTCAATATATGATCCAAGGCCTTCTTAATTGTCTGCTGTTCAAACTCTGCTTCAAAGACAATATAATTTATTTCTTCATGGGTATTTCCATGATACTCATCACTATAGTACCTGGCAGTTTCAAAAACACTAATGATGTCTTTTTTTTTTTTACCAAATGACATGAGTATTATCCCCATTTTACAAGATGGGAACGGAGGCACAAAGAGTTTAAAATCAAGTGTTCATGAACTCTTGGTGCCCAATTTAAGATACCTTTATTTCTGGAGAGGGCTGAGCATTATTTAATACTTTATATGTTCAAGTTGACCTTGCATTGACTCCAATTGCAGCTGTGAGTGCTTAGTACTTCTGCAAATTGAGTCTTTAGCCAGACATCCAGAAAATGGAAAACACACAGTTAGTGGCCACCTGTGAAAAGTCTGGTCTAAGTGACTAGGAGAGCAATATATAGGAACACAAACACACTGTGGTGTGGACAGGGATAAATTTCCTCAGAACAGCTTTGAACTGCTTTAACCATGAGATGGCCACTTCTTTTCCTTCATTCACCAGCCTGAGAACTTCTAACTTCTTTTCTAAACCTAATAGGGGTTATTTAGACAACAGGCTTTTGATTCTTCCCCAGAGCCAGACTGTGTACTAAAAAAGGCAGAGGTTTTTTGGGAAAAACACACGCACTATGGGATCATGTAATTGGAATCTGAGGCTATCATGATGCATATGCACAAGAGAAGCTAATTAAAGTTGCGTAGACAACCTTAATTCTCAATTTTTTTTTAATTTGAGTACTTGATTAATTATGTTCTCTAAACATATAGAGAACATGTTCTCTAAAAAAACCATGTGTGGTGGTTCCGTGCCATGTGTTGACTTTTAACAAAGCAAACTGGAAAACGGACAGTGCTATCATGCAACATCATACTGACATTCTCTCAGCTGGAACCTCCACATCCCTTGAACGGGCCTTCTCAATTAACAAAGTAATTTACAGCAATAAGATGTCGTTATCATTTATGAAGATCAACACTATGGGGGAGAGGGGACACTTTGCTAGGGGTTTCCCTAATATTTATCAGCAGGAAGCGTGAGACTTGGGAATCTTGAGGTCCCATCCAGGGTTGGCACATTTATCCCAGCATTTATACCACATTTGTCCTTGGCTATAGACATACTTTCTTCACATAGCCACTCACAGTTTCATATTCTCAGATTTCTTATCCTGCTACCCAGCTTCTTTATTCAACTGACTCTAATTTCTCTCCTCCTAAAATGAAGGAAGCCTGGGGTACTGGCCCATGGGACTGCTTTTACATTTTGCATTAAATAGCTATTGGACAAAATGCATAACTAGGACCCTTGGGGCCAGAACCCAAGCTTCCTACTTGAATAGGAGAGTGCTTCCCTTACTGAGCTACAGAATTAGGTTTCCTTTTACATGTTCTCTTTCAGGATCCATGACTCTTGCATGTTGAAATGTCCAGTTGGCCAGCTTCAAAAGGAGGAGTGGAGAGCATATTTGGCATAGTCTGGTCCATAATCTGGTGGTTAGGGCACTTTCCTGAGCAGCACAAGAGCTGAATTTATACATGGGCATGTTCCCATAAGCACACATGTGCAGGGGCACACTTTAGAGTGGCCATCATAAAGGACAGTCCAGTTGTCCTTTGTCCTCTATTGATACGAAGCAGTTTCATATCATAGAGGACAGCTTACAGAGTGGCAGAAAACTGGAATATACTCTATGATTGCCACCCTAGCACACGTATTTGTGCTGCTGCTATTTGCCCCTGGGCCCACTCCTACACACATGCTCTGGTGTGTGGCAAGGGGACCCAGGTGGGGTAAGGGCCCTGGGGGCCTCCTGGGGCAGCAGTGGTGCTGACCCAGCTGCTTAGAGCTGGCCGGCAGCCAGAGTATTGCTCTGGCTCCAGGCTCCAGTTTCTGGTGGCACATACTGCTGTCACAGGCCTGCTTCTTTTAGTAGTTCTTTTTTTTTTTTTACACCAGGACGTGTCCTAGGGTCAAAACCCGCTGCACTGCAAATTAGCAACACAACACACAAGTGCACATGCACTGCCTGTGGTTTGTGGCACCTCAAATGGCTTTGAGGCACTTCAAACTGCATATCACACTTCAAACTCATGGGGATATGCCCAATGTGTCTAGATGCGTATTCCAGGGCCCATCCCTCACTTTCTGGACAAGAGCCCTGATGAGTAGGCTACTGAATAAAAAGTGTACACACCTTCTTCCCTTAGGTATATTCAGAGTATGTTTAATGAATTCAGGAGATTCAGGTTAGTACCCAGTGATTTTACACAGGACTCAGATGCTAATGCATCTTCTTCAAAATAGCTGATGTACTCAGTATGGGTGATAGCTCTTTTCAAATGCCTAGGTCTGTTATAGAAAGCATAGATGTATACTTAATGCTTAGGACTTCAGGCAGGACTTTGCTGAATTTTTCACTAGATAAAAGGCATTCATCCTCTAACTAAAAAGTGGCTACTATGCATAGATCCCTAAGTGAATCCAGGCCTTACTTCTTAAAATCTAATAAGTCATTTCTAAGCCTTTGATTTTTTCTAAGGCCTATAATTTAACTCATTTTATAGGAATAGGAATACCAAAAGATACAACACCAGTACAAAGACCACTATTATGACAGATTTAAATGTCCTGCTCTAGAGCCTTGGGGATAGTAAAGCTTTTCAAAGAATAGTTTCCAGAATTAAAAAAAAAAAAAATCAGTATTTTGCCCAACTTTGTTCCCAGGAATTTCTGAACTGTTTTGGCTGACATTTAAAAAAATTCAGACTGAGGCAGATACCTATTATAGACTATTTCAGTTTGGCAAAGTTAAGAATAACTGAAAACAGGGACTTATAGGAAATATCAGGCAACTTTATTAAAAGGCAGTCTGACCAGCCCCATTCATAACTTAAAACAATATCTTTGAGCCAAATTTACTGGCTGTAGACATACTTTAAATGGACATCTTTGTTTGAGGAGATAAACAGTGCAAGCTTCCTGATCTTCCTGATTCTGCTTTGCTAACACTCCTGCAGTATTGCCTAGGTTGGCAGAAAGAGTATCTTTTTTTTTCTGGATCATCAGCTTGCATCTGGGGAGGTGAGGAATGACCAAATTAGCACTAGGTAGTTCAGCCCATTCAAAATTGCTTCAGAGTTTCAATACAGTTCCCATTGCACTCATGGTTTTCTCTGATTTTAAAAAATCCGCAATTTTTGGTTTAAAAAGTAATCCCAAATCCATATTTTTCCATGATTAAAATGAAACACTACTACACACACAGGGTGCGTCCAGATGAACGCACACATGCCTCTTGCAGCTTCTCAAAGCCCTTTGAGAAGCTGCAAGAGGCACATGTGGGAATGAAAAAATGTTCCCCACACTGCAAATTTGCAGCACAGGGGCAAAATTAGACCCCTGGGGGTAAAAAAAAATGCAGTAGAAAAAAGTAGGGCAGGGCACAGTCCCAAACCATGCCCTGAGGCAACCAGAGGCTGAGTCCTCCACGGAGACGCTCTGGTAGCAAGCCAGAGCGTCTCTATGGTTGGCCCTCTCCCCAGTGCTGAAGCATGCTTCCTGACTGTGCAGGGCAGACAGTGTGCCAGCCACAGAGAACTGGACCCGGGCTCTTGCCAGTAAATAGAGGGTAGGGGGGCTGAAGGAGGGGGGAGGAGACCATGGGGGAATCTGTGCTGGCCCCACCGGCCCCCTGAGATCCCCCAGTCGCTGCACCACAGGGCCCCATCCCTTGCCCACCCTCTGAGCCCCCGCCAAGCGCTGCCCTGCCCAGCCCCAGCATCCCAGCAA
>NW_005843342.1:192550-192763 GCF_000455745.1 Alligator sinensis | reverse complement strand
GTTTTAAACTGTTGGGATGCTGGGGTTGGGGAGGCAGGGATCGCAGGGCTGGGGGGCTGGGGCCAGGCAGAGGGTTATGGTCCCCCAACAGGGGCCAAATGGCTCACACACAGGGTTTACCGCCCCTCACACAGGGGCCAAATGGCCCTTGGAAGGGCTACCACCCCCCTGCAAGGCCCACATGCCCCACCCCAGCCCCCCGATGGCTGCCCC
>NW_005843342.1:166903-190979 GCF_000455745.1 Alligator sinensis | reverse complement strand
GGTGCAGCACCCTGCATTTGTCTACGCTGAACCCCATCCTATTCTCATCTGCCCACTTTTGTAGTCTGTCTAAATCTAGTTGCAGCCTCTCTCTCCCTTTAAGTGTGTCCACCTCGCCCCACATCTTAGTGTCATCAGCAAACTTGGACAGCGTGCTTTCCACCCCCTCGTCCAAGTCACTGATGAAGATGCTAAACAGTGCGGGCCCGAGGACTGAGCCCTGGGGTACCCCACTGCTTACATCTAACCAGGTTGAGTACAACCCGTCCACCACTACTCTCTGGGTGCACCCCATCAGTCAATTTTTTACCCATCCAACTGTGTAGGCATCAACGGTTTGCAGCACAGGGAACATTTTTTCGTTCCTGCACATGCCTCTTGCCCCGTCTCAAAGGGGTTTGAGATGGGGCAAGAGGCACATGCACTCTCATCTGGACACGTCCATAGAAGTCAAGCTCTGCAAGCTGAATGAGTGATATTTAAAAGGGACAGAGATCCTTCTGTGAACACCATGGATTTCACCTGACCTGAGACACTGTCCTCATCCTTTAGAAGCAGAACATGGAGGGGGGAGGAGGGGTCTCATGGACTTGGAAATAAAAGTGAACTATGCGGTTAATTCCTTGTGCCTTTCTCTTGTAATTAATCAATGGTTACAGTCTGTCAATTAGGCTAAGTGGGGAACAACTTGTTTCTGTCATTTCAGCAATTTCAGTTAAATGTGTTCCCCCGAGGTCACAGCTAGAAAGAGTAGTCATGTGTTTTACTTCTAGGGCTCCTTTTCCCAGTTTAACAACCTAGAGAAACTGGGGAGATCATCTGCCAGAAATAAAGGATGTGATGATTAAAGGGCAGGGCATCTTTGCTACTAAAGTAAAAATCCAGCTCAGAAAATGTAGGGAGACATTTTAGAGGAGGTCACACATGTCCAGATTTATGGGAAGATTAAGTTTAATGCCAGAGTCTAAAAATGTTGAACTCCTCATAACAGTATGTAGAGTGCTGCCTTTGATCCTCATCCCAAAGACTTTGACACAGAGTTATTTTTTGGGTTTTATTTGAACAGACTGTATAAATATATTCATATGTCACTACATATTGCATTCCATTGAATTTACTGTTGCCTTTACCCAGGAGGAAAAAAATTGCAGGGCAGCAACACTAATTATATTTGCATATATACTTAATAACTGAATAGGAGAGAGAAAGAGATGGGGATGCTCAAAATATTTAAATGAATTTACTGCAGTTAAGATGTTTTCTCTATTATGCAAGCTTGTAGTGAGACCGAAGCTACAAGCCAAAATTAATGATCTCTTTTCAGCAGATAGTATTAAGTTAGTTAAAACTGAAAGGGATCTAGCCATATTAATGGAATTTCCTGGATGAATATGTTAGCCCAAATAGCAACCAACGTAGATTTCTGTGTAAAAGAGTTACTGCATATATGACAAGTTAGAATGTGTTTTTCCCTGACTGCTGTAGTGGGTAGAAAGAATGATTTGACTCTAGAAACCTAAATTGAATTTAAATTGATATAGTCTGTTTAAAATAAAAATGCTGAGGCTTTTTCTTCTACTATGAAAACAAAAAAAAATGTTTAAAAATTAAGAATGTCAGCCAACTGCCAGGAGCTGCTGCCAAGCCCATCAGACAGGTCAAAGCAGGAGAAGCACACACTGCAATATTTAATACAGGAAATCCCCTGCTATCGTTTCACCTTCCCCAAACGTTAAAGAACTCTGGTTCCAGCTGTGATTTGAATGAGTGAAGACCAGCTTTATGAGGCAGTTGATCATGAAGGCTTAGCTGCAGCACTGTTCCCCTTCTCTGCACTGATTGCACCATCTCCATCTGATAGAGACTGCATGAGGCATGAGGGAAATGCACTCTGCTCCCCTTTTCACTAAGTGGGGCTGCAGGCTTGTTACAGTTTTGCTCTCTTGCCCACTTTTTGGGCTGTAAAGCTATGAGAATGGATGAACGGTTTTGAGGTACCATTTTTAGGGATTTCATCTTTTCAGATTGTAGGTATTCCAACCTCCCCATTGTAATTCAGCTCTGAAAGGAAATGGTGAAATCTTGGGAGAGAGGCTTTAGAAAAAAGTACAGGAAACCCTCACTAGTCATGGGTTCGGCATTTGCCATTTCAAATATTCACGAATGCCAAACCCACTTCTTAAATACACTTAAAGGAGTGACTCGGGAGCTGTGTGCTTGCTGCCGCCAGGCTCCCGCCGCTGCTGCCACACTCCCGCCGCCGCGCTCCCGCTGCCGCCAGAGCAGCTGTACTGCCCCCCAGCCGCCGGGGCCCCGAGTTCATGAACTCAGACGGTGTTCATGAACGCAGTGACATATTCGCAGATTTTGCCATTTGCCATTCGCAGGCAGGACTGGGACAGAGGTGCTGAATATTGGGTGCTTCACTGAAGCCAGTTTGAACTGAGCAAACCTTGTGGTCTTACAAAGGTTTGACTTCAAGCTCAAATAGAATTCTACACTTTTGGGAGTCACTCTTCATTTTCTCTCCCCTTTTCTTGAGTTATTCAGGATTTGTGACATCACAGTTGCTTCCACAGTGATGCACAAATATCTGTGGATATGACAGCACAGAATTAATGAAGCATGAGAAGAACATTTCTTTTCCTTCATACACAAATATTTTGGTCCTTAATACTGAGGAGAAAGAAAGCACACATAAAAGTATATGAGAATGAAATACCTATTTAGCCAAAGAGGATACTTTTTTAAGCCTGACCTGGCAAAAAGCAGATTCTTTTAAACCTTTCCAGCCAATCTTGAAATTATAATTAGATCACATTATGCTCAAGTCTTATGTTCTCTATTGACTTTCAGCTGACTTTAAATTTATCTATGTTTGAATAAATGAGAGGACCTTAAAACCAATGTCCTGTTGTTGTAGAAAACAGTCAGGATTCTTTAATTTATAAATAGGTGTGTGATGTGTTTCATATTATAAAGCCCAGTCAGGCTGCTGTAGGAGGGTTGCTTGTCACAGCTTCAGCTCCAAGTGAGAGTGACAAGAGCCTGAGAAGAAAATCAATCATATCTTCTCCATCTCACTTGTGAGAGTGCTTTCAAAATGACCCTTGCAGAAAAGGAATGTCTCTCATGCAGCACCCAGGCTGAAAACAGACATCATCTTTGTGGCAATCAGGAAACAGATTCGCGTGCCTCTTGGCATGTCACAAATACCTAAAATTGTGGGTATGACAATAGGTCATAGACGACTCACAGGGGAGCACGGGGGTGGGGGCATGTACAGCCCCCCCCCGAGATTGGACACTGCCACCACCAGCTTCTGCGAGGAGTCACTGCTCGCCACCTGCCCCCACCTTGCTGCCAATGTCACCACCAGAATCTGCGGGTGATTCCTACGCACCGCTCACTGCTTGTCATCCCCCACTTGCCACCAGTGCCACCGCCAGTGTCTGCAGGCAGTCGCCATTCATTGCTCGTTGCTCGCCGATGCCCCAACGCCAGCATCTGTGGGCAGTTCCTGCTCACTGCCAACACTGCTTTCTACAAATGGTGCTCTCCCTAGTCTCAGGAGGCACCAGTCATTCATGCACTAGGTGGTATCAGTTTGTGCCCCTATTTTGTGGTGAACAGCTGTTTGCTTTATGGCAGGAGAGCATGGGTTGCCTGGAGCTGCCTGTGCTCTCCAGCTGCCCTGGGCAGGTGTTCCTAGGCCTTCATAAGGTGTGTTGTCCGTAAATGGAAGGAGCCATATGGACTCCATCTTAAATTCATTATCTCTGTGGGCATAAAAAAAAGGAGGGTATGTTGTAAATTACTGGCAGCATCCAGATTTTGTATGTGAACTAAGGTGCATTGCTAAAATGTAACAATTTTAGATATTAGTAAACATATGAGAAGATGTTTTCTTGTAAATACTGTATCTACGTGGGCGTGTTGTCTGCGTGCCATGGATGGGATCTTGGCTTGCTATCCAGTATAATCAGTTCTTTTTATGTGTACATTCATGTTTATTTCAGTTGATTTTCATGCCACAGATTGAATCGTAAATGAAGACAGTTAATCATACCTAGGATAAGTGTACAACTGCTGGAAAATATACAGCAATTATTTAATCGTCACTATTTGTGATAACTGGTTGTTAGTCTATTTGGGCCATTGGGATCTTTTATATGGTCTCAATTTCTTTTGGGTCAATATAAATATTTAAACAATACCTGGTAGCACCTACATCCGCATCTTCAGGCTGAAAAGCATGGAAGACCCCCCCCCACCCTTTCTTTTCTTGTATGCTCTTAGCTAGAAACAGAAGTACTTTAGCTGGACTGTGTTCATAACAGCAAATGCATCTGAGAATCTTCTCTGAGATAACTCTTAGCAGCATATTTTAATTTCCAGATTGGTGGGTATTTGAGAAAAAATGTTGGAAGTGAATTGTAGAGCTTGCGAAAGAATCTGGATTAACGGAAATGCTGTGTTTGTCCAGTCTGGAAAAGAATGTGTGAGATCACCTTCACAGTCTGTCTGAAACCAATAATGGAATGGTCATCACCAAGCCTGTGGAGCGCTGCCATCTCCACCCATCCAGGGCCTTTACTGGAATATTTCCAAATTTTTTTTTTTAAATGTTTTGGCCTTGTGTTTGAAGGGTGAGGTAGGCAGCGTTTGAAGTTTACAGGTGTGTCTTCAGGACGTTTTAGTAAGCAGTGGGTGTAAGTTAGAATATATGCTGTTTGGGACTGATTTGAGTTTATTAATTTCTTGCTAAATGGAAACTGTTCCTGCCAGCAGACTGAGGTACATTATTAGTGACTATATGCATAGATAGTTCACCTTTTGGACTCGAGAACAGCATGACAAATAAGAAGTGCTTTGGTTAAATCAAGGCAGCAGATCCCAATGTTCAATATAACCTCATCTTTCACTCAGAATTTTGCTGGACTCACGTTTTCCTGGGGAGCTTAATAAATTATAAATACTAATAATGGCCTGTATTCTGAGCCCTTTTACACTATGGCTATGGAAGATTATTGTTATTTTGTGCCAGTGTTATATCTGAATCAAGCCCAATTATAAACAAGTTTTCTTAAATAATGCATAAGGAACAGGAGATGTGAAGGTTTTTTAAACTGTTTTGCTTACTCATTATAGTTCAGGTCTTCATATTCCAGTGCCATGATAAAGTGTTTTTAGCTATGAACCTGGAAGAACATGTTTATTTTATGAATGACTTCAGGGGGGACCCACCAGGATGCTATCCAGGAGGCTGGTTTTTATTACATTTTGCCAGTAAACAAAAAATTGGTACATTTAATACTTACACAAGTCCCATGGGATTTTTGTGACTAATGCGAAATGACAGTTGTCACAACATTCTATATAAATACCAGTCTGTTTGCAAGAGTCTATCCTATTTTTAATGTAAACCCACCTAACTTGCTCTGGGGGAGACTAGTACAGATAATCTATGAAATTTACCATTGTATCTATCATTCACATTGTTTTGTCATTTGCAAGTGTTTGGGTCTTTTTTTTCCCCTTTAAATTGTATCAGTTTAATGCCATAATTGTTACTCACCTAAATTAACTATAGAGTGCAGATTGGCAACATCATATTATTTAACTGATTGCTAAGTAGAGCTGAAAAATGACACATGATGGGTAGCTTCACATAACAGCAATATATTCTTTTCAAGCAGATTGATAATTTAAGATGAGGTTGATGTGCAATGTATTGTTTTTAGTGTGAGTAAAACAAGTGGTAAAAACCGCCACATTAGTAGGGTTGTAACCTCTGGTGCATGGAGTGTGAATGTACCTATAATGTTATACGGTATAATCATTGCTTAGGCCATATTTTATGATACATTTGCAGACTAGTTTCTTTGTAACAATATGACAAATTTGGCCAGTTTTTATGCAGACATTTGTGTTGTTTTTAGTACTTTTCCCCCTTGAGGGTAACTTGAGTCTTCAAGTTGTAAATTTACCCTTACATACATAAGGAATCAGCACTTGTAGCAGAGGTAGTATCTTTTATTAGACCAACTAGATATTTGCAAAAAAACCCTTCATTTGAAAGTTTTTGGGCACGCTCACCCTTCTTCAGGCATAGGAGGATACAAAGATTCTAAAATTTCTCCTAGTTGGAAATTAAAATTCATATTTCACAGGAGAACTGAAGGTGTTGTAACATCTCCTGGTAGGAAAAGTTCATTTTGTGTAAATTAGTCTCAGATAAAAGTTAAAACAGTCTTTTTACCTCTAAGTTGGCTGGTGGCAAGCAGGATGTAGAAATGTTTTCTTCTGGTTATGGTGTTTCATATTTCGCAGGAGAGTGGTGAGATGGAATGTTGTCCTGGACAAGTATTTACCTAACTTGCATACAGAAAATTCTTTCATTGATAATTTAAAACAGAGATCAGGATTTTCATTGATCAACATCTTGCATAGTCTAAGTTTTAAAAGAATTCCTAAAATCTGATAGAACAGAATTTAAAACAGCATTGGACATGCAGACGGTCCCACAGAAAATAAGTTAGTCTGAATCCAAGGTCAGGAGGAATAGATGTGTGCTGCTGTAATTCTTACTCTACAGTCCAGTAGGGCACAGGTTTATTATGTACCAATCCATGAAACCTACATCCCATCAGAATAAGGGGATTCAGTGCAGTTTAAGCAAGTTCTTTCTGATTTAAATATTAAGAAGAGGTTGCTTCAAAATTGTAAGGTTGAACTCCCATAGGTGATCCTGATATGCCTTGATATAAATTGTACTTCTCATAGAAGGTTCATGGCTACTAGGCACTGTTTATTTCAGTAACTTGGAGATGAGGAAACATCCATATATGCCAGTAATGGTGCTCTGTGACAGAGCAATCACATATCAGTAACTTCAACATACATATATCCATACTGTTGGCTCATAGTGGAACATACAACCTGATGTATTTATGTAGGGTGCCAAGCTTGTGCAGCATTTGAAAGTTTTTCCTCTGACTACTGAATCAAGCATTTTGTAGCCTACTCAAAATCCTCTGGGTTTGCATTTTAATGGGCATTGTTGTGGAAGAGAAAATATTGTTATTGCTTACGTTTATTAGGAAGAAAAAGAAAGCTAAGTGGCCAGCTGTAGCTCTGCAGTGAAACCTCTCAACACACATAGCCATTTAGGGGATAAAACTACATAATTTTTAACCTGACAGATCACCATATAGGTGTGGTGAAGCACAATAGGGGTGCTCGCCACTTAGTATGGGCTGCAACAGGCTGTAGAAGTGCCTGCATGGAGGGCAGCCAGGAGACTCCCCATAGCAGTCATTTTAAGGGGGAAAGTGTATGGCAGAGCACCAATGGGGTGCTTGCCACTGAAGGGCTGTTGCAGGCTGTGAGGGAGCCTGCTCTGTCAGCAGCAGGGAAAGTCTCCCCCAGGAACCATTTTAAGGGGGGAGGTGGGTGGCAGAGCACCTTTGGTGTCTGCTACTTTAAGCAGGAGAGCAGGCAGCAGACAGGTGCAGGCCAGCCCTGATGAGGTGGCCATTTTAAGATCTTGGCTCTCAGTACTGGTGCAGCAGTTTGCTGTCAGCAGCCAGTGGAGCAACAACACTCGGCTGTGCTGTTGCTCAAGAAACATCTTGGAGGTAAGAGTAGGAGCTACTGGGGATGGCAGGAGACTCCTGGTCCTGGGTATGACTGAAAACTGTACCCTGCCAGGGAAGGGTGGCCTGGTGGGACTGGCCGTGACAGGACAGTCCCCCAGAAATGGCAGGCCAGTTACATCCCCAGTGAAAAGTGAGTAGGGGCACCTGAAAACCCCCACCCCCAACACCTGGTGGGTTAGTAAGATCAGAGGGGAGTAGGGCCAAGCACACACAGGGAAAAGCATCTGAACCCAGAGTAGGTAGTGGGGCCAGGCATGCCTATCATGAAGCACCTGAGCCCACAGGGGTGGAAGACCCCAGAGAGCAGTGGGGCCAGGCACACCTAAAGGGGGGCTCCTGAGCCCAATATGAGTGGTAGGGCCAGGCACGTCTACCGAGAGGCACCTGAACCTGTAGGTATATAAGACCCCAGAGGGTAGTGGGGCCAGGCATGCCTACCAAGAGGCACCTGAGCCCATGGGGTGTAAGCCCCTGAAGCCTTGGCATAGGGATGAGTGAGTTGAGGTCCCAGAGAGGGGCAAATGCATTGAGCCCCAGAGAGGGGGTGAATGAGTTGAGGCCCCAAGGACGGGTGAGTGTGTGGAGGCCCCACTGAGATGGGGGAGTTTGAGAGAGGCCCAGGTAAGTCTTCGGATGCCTGCTATGACAAGTGGGCCTGAGGCTGAGTATGAGGCAGCATAGAGGGGGCCATGAGTAGAAGTGGGGAGTCATTGGCCCCAATTAGGAAACCAGTGGGGTGTGTTACCTGGTGAGGGGCCAGGGTGGCACTAGCCCAATGTTTGGTAAATTGCCTGGCCACCACACAAATGGGGGTCATGGGAAAGTCCCAAATGGCTGCACTAGGGCTCGCCAAAGAGTGCAGAGACAAACCTGATGGCCTATGTGGTCTCTCAACATAGCAGGGGAGGATGAATGTGGTCCAGTAATGGGCATGAGTGCAAGAGGCCTGGGGAGAGTGGGTGGAGTGGTAGAGGCCCCAATGAGAGGGTGAAGCCCTGGACAGGGCAGTGTGAGAGTGGCCTAACAATGTGCTGAGTTAGGCCCGGCCTCAAGCTGGAGAATAGCACAACTCACGGATGTTATCTGTGAGGCATGGGACACGATAAAAGGGAGGTTGGAGTCATGTGAGAACTGCCCTCTGGCACCAGGGTGCTTGAAGGGCAACCTTCTTCCTAATACCATCTTAATTATTTAACAACAAGGCATGGCAGTAGAGTAAGGCATGCCCAAAGTAAGGCTTGCCGAAAGACAGGTGGGTGGGCTGGCACTGTGACTGGGCCTGGGAGTTTGCCCCCTGTCACAATAGGAAGCTAGGTTATTAATATATAAGTGATGGAAGAAATTCTACATAGGAGAAAACTTTCCAGAGGAATCTGTGGGGGAAAATGAGCAAGCAGAAGAAAGCTATACCACATTGTTCTATGCTGAAAGAGAAACCTGTCCTGTGGTTTTGTAGTTGTTAGAAAACCAAATATATAAACTTCCCAAACTGCTGGTCCAAAATACTTTGGAACCTGGGAATAGCTCTCCTCCATAAAGGAGCCTGGTGAAATGGTCAGACATCCAAAAAGCTCTAGAAGCAAATGAAAATGCATCCCAGTTCTGTGGAGATTTTTGGTAGTACTCCCCTTATTTTAATTTCTGCATGAAGAGAAGATCCTGCCTGCTCAATGGGCCTGTCTACACGTGCAATTAATGGGCATGTCTACATGAGACGCATTAATACTCATTATCCTAGTTTGCACATTACACCCTTAATGCACATTAAAAATGGCAAAATTAGGTATTAAATGTAGGTGCAATCAGTTAAAGCTCAATAATACGTATGTAGATGTGACCCAGCACTAACTTTCATGCCGGGTCTGCCCAGCCGCTAGGGGCACATGGCAGGGCTGCAGGGCCTTGACACTAACTTTAGTGCCAAGTCCCTGCACGTGTAGACATCTGCCAAAAATTTGCTTAATGTGCATTAACTTAATGCACATTAAATGTAGTTGTACTTAAATGCTTGTGTAGATGCGCCCAATGTGACTGAATATACCCTGGCTCAATTTAAGCCAGAGTAAACTAATCCTGATTTCACCATCTACGTGTGCATTTAAGCATAGTAATTTACTGTGTTGCCAGATACCACTTGTATCTGATGGGACTGTCCAACAGCGCAGTGTTAGCCTACTGTACCCTAATTACCATGCACGTCAAGATGGTGACACTTTACTGCACAGCAAATTAGTCTGCCAGTGAGAGTGTGTACATGTGTATTTATGCTGGATTAAATTTACTGTGCAGTAAATTACTGTGCAGTAAATGGGAATAGGCTGGCATCTACAAATTAATGCTGTGTGTGGACTCACTTGGGACTAAAGTTAGTCCCAAGTCAGTCCTCACACACAGTGTTACTATGCAGTAAGACATCTACACACACATTACTGCATAGTAACTAATTAGGTGTAAATTTGAGACCGGCATGATGCAGGTATCAAATTTACACTCAGGTCAGCCTAAATTGCCATATTTACTGTGCACTACACGCATGCACACATAGACATGCGCCCATACTGTTCAGTAAGTTCAGTTACTGTGCAGTAAATGTGCACATGTAGACGTGCCCAGTGTGTAATAAACAACTTTCTGTTGAGTAGTTAATCCCTATATGGCAGCTCCATGCTGTTGTTACAGGCAGGAAAGATCTTCTCAGCTTTACATGTAGTTAATAATAACTTCCTTTTTTGTAGAATGTTCTTCACATCACTGTTGATTGTATAATATAAAATAAGCCAAGTCAGCTATTGCAGCATTGCACAGACCAAACTGCCAAATCTTCCCCCAGGGAAGTCTTCCTCTTTCCTCTCCTAACATTCCCAGGAGATGCCTAATTAAAACTACAGATGCAATTTAAATATATACTTGCCAGATGCTTGTTTAAAATGACCTATAACTGGCAGCAGAAATCGAAAAGGCCGAACATGTTTGATGCCATAATGTAACCTTTTTGTAGGCTGTCATTCTGTATGCTAATGAAGCACAGCTGAATTCAAAGCTAGACCTGCCAAACCATAAAACAAACTGCTTTGAAAGCAATGCATCAGTAATTCTTATCACCTGGCATCTGGAGCTCCTGTGAAAGCTGAGTTTCTAACTAGAACATGGCATATCATGATTTAGGAGGAAGCTCTGATTTTGCAACCTGAAGGCAATTTAGGCTGATGGATCTGCTTGCTGAAGCTAATATACATCCGCTTAGGACAAACAGTTTTGTCTGCAAAATCTCTGCTTTGAAACATTCCAACATTGATTTGACTAGAATCATAGATTATGTTGAAGTGCAATGTTGATGGATCTCTAGCAGCCAAACAAAGTTGCACAGGTTAGATAGTTAATCAGATTTTTTTTTAAGTTTAAATAAAGTTTTGGGGTGCAGATGAAATTGTTATTCAACCCTTGTTTCACTCTGAAAAGCTGAATGATGATTAATATAGTACCATTTAATCAATTTTTTAAAAGCAAATTGACTTTGTCTTTTCCTTTGGAAGACAATTTATAGGCTACAAACATACATTAGCACATTTATCAAAGAAAATCTGTGGGTTAAATTACAGTTAAATTAGCAGATAGCCATCAGCATATAAGGATTTGAAACCATTTTTGTGACAGGGCAGCTTTTAGCTTTTACCGATATAAAATTCCAGCTTTATTACCTTGTTCCTTTTTTAAACTTATGGCTGACATGTATTGATGTACTGTGCCTTGAATTAAGATATGTTCTGTGCACCTGAGAGAGACATAAATTGGGAACCAGGCACAAATTATTGCAGTTTTTCTCAGAAAAAGAGAAATTAGATTCATGGAGGAGTACAAATAGTATGCAAGTGTGTGTATGTGATGAAATATGGGTCTTTCTTGTTCTAATTCTGCCAATTAGGAGGGGATGATATATTTGATAGTCATATTATGTTGTAGATGATATGCAGTTTTGTGTAGTTTGTCTCTCAGTGCAGTGTTTTCCTTTTAGATTTTGTTAAATAAAACTCATCATTTCCTCATTTTTAGTAAATGAGTCACAAGCAGTTACTCAAATACATTGTAATTTATCAAAATAGTATGTGACAAACTATTCAGTCATTTCCCTTTCTATATCTTATTCATAGAAGAAGCTCTAGACATATGCGCGTTGAATATTTGGAATTTTATTGTCCTTTTATATTTTTATTGGGTATGTGCTGACCAGTTCCAAAAATAAATGTAACAAGAATCCAGAAGATTTACCTTTGCCTTCTGCTGAGCAATTAATATAGTTGAGCACCTATATTTGCAGTCCCCGCGAGCAGCACAGGGCCTTGGGTGAGAGCCCGAGTGGCCCGGAGCTTCCTGAAGGTGCACAGCCCCGCACCAAGCTGGGCTGGGCTCATGTGATATAGCACAAGCAGCGCCAGGTACCAGGCAGGTGGGGCTGAGCCCCACTGCCCCGCACCAGAGTGGGAGTTTGCCAGGAGGGCCCCAAGCACTCTGATGGGCTGCTGCTGCAGGGGGAGAGGGGGTGTGGGCTGTGCAAGGGGAGGAGGTGGGGGACCCACCCCTCCTGAGCAGCCCCCCCTCCATCCACAGTCCCCCACAGCCCAACCCCCTCCTCCAGTCCTCCCCACCCCCAGTCCCTTACTTACCTCCAACAGAGCCAGGGTCCATGCAGCCTGCAATGATCCAGGCTGCCCTGCACATGGAGGCAGCATGCTTGAGCACCAGGGCAAGGGGCAGCCATAGAGACGCTCCGGCTGGCTACCATAGCGTCTCTTTGGAGGACCCGAGCCTCTGGTTACCTCAGGGCATGGCCCTGCTTTTTTCCTTGGGTTTTTTTTGATACCTGCATATCCAGGTATCAAATTTTGAGCCTGTGCTGCCAATATGCAGTGCAGGGAACACTTTTTTTGTTTCCAGAGTGCCTCTTGCTGCATGTCAAATGGCTTTGAGATGTGGCAGGAGGCATATGCGGGCTTGTCTGGATGCACCCCATGTGGCTGGGAGGCAGCAGGACAGCTTCTCCACTGTCCTCCGGAGCTCAAGGTAAGCCCCTGTATCCACTGCCAGCCCGGGGCTGGTACCCAGGGCAACCTGGAGGTCCCCCTGGCTGCTGTAGTGGGGGAAAGTAGGGCAGGAGCAGCTCTGGACTGGGCTGCTCCTATCAGGCTCAATTTGCTCCTGACTGAAGCACATGCGGTGGTGTGCACCAGGGGGTCGAAAATTCTGGCCACATTAATTGCACTTGTAGAGGTGCCCAGTGAGATGAAAAGGTATTGTTTTTATCCCAAGGGGGAGAAGCCCAGTGCCTTGTTTTTCCCAGGCAGTGAGGTTTAGTACATAACAACCAAGGAGGGATTATCTTTCTTTTCCAAAGGGGCTTGAAAATTCAGTCTGACCTCGGTCAAGACCTCTAGTGGGGCTTTTCTCTTTATCCTAGTGGTAGTATGTGTGTCATCCCCTTGTACTCATCAGAATAGCACCCATCCTGGCAATGATATGTCCTGGTTTTCCTTACAGGTGAGAGAACCCATGGACATGTGAACCAGAGAGTAGGCACGTCCAACTGAATCATAGTAAAGGGAGAAGTAGCTAAGGGCTGAAAGGGAAAAAGCCAACATCACTTCTCTTAAATACAGAATTGAAGATTGTTGACATGCAGCAGCAGTTAGTATGGGGGATTATTTTCTCTTTTGGCCCAGGTACCAATTCCAGTGATGAAGCAACAAATAAATTATTAGAATCAGCTTTCGAATGATCTGCTAACTCTGGGTCAGTTGTTATGCAGATTGGTGCAAACTTGTTAGCAACTCTGTAGTTGGTTAGCCACATCCAGGGGAAGTGGGAACACAGAGGTTATTGTGCAGGGGAAACAGTAGCAAAAGAACTTCCTGGGCAGTTCTCTCTTCCCAGATGGAGGCCAGCCAACCTGCTCCTGGCCCCTTGGAAAGAAAGGGAGATGGCTCCAAGGCATCTGCATCTGCCTACAAATTACAGCATTTGGGGAATTATTTTTTGTTGCCCATGACCTTTCTTTGTAGCTCTTTTCTTAAGAGGACAGCAGTTCCCTAACTTTTCTGGTTTCTCCTTCAATGTTGTACCAAAGCAGTTAAAGAAAAGCATGAAAAGGCGACAGTTGACCCTGTTGTAAAGACAACTATCATCCCTTCATGTTAGTCCAACACTGAATGTGTTTGATGAAAGTGTCTCTCCCATCATGACTGAGTGTGGAGAGCAGAAGTGCAGCTGGTTTTCAGTATTACTGAAAGAAAGGTTTGAGAGACTTTCTGCAAAGCAGCTCTCATTTTACACTCCTAGATATTCATTTCCCCAACCCACTCCCTTGTGATATAATCGCTTCATGCTTGAAGGGCTACAGATTTTGGAAGAAATAGGAGAATAATGCTGCTTTCACATAATTTCAGTAAAGTTAATATAAGACCATTTTAAAGTAAAATTGTATAAAACAATGAGTTTGGTACATTAAAAAACAAATAGCATAAGCAATAAAATAAGGTTTTCTACAGGTCAGGACTGCTTTGTTGCACTTACGTTTCATCAGTTCTGAAAGGTGGAGAACATACTGGACTATTTAAAATGCCAGAAACATATTAGTGTAGCTCTTGGCTCACAAGTAGGTGTGTTGCAGTGTGAGAAGGGCAGACATGCTATGCTGTTAAATGAACCTGCAAAGCGCGTGTGCGTGTGCACATGCACACAAATACACATGTATTAACTTCGGAGAAAAGAGACTGGAAAGTGAAATTTTATCACTGTTAAGCAGTTGAATTGACAACTGACTTTGGTGGAAGAGAATCCTTTTAAGTGTTCTTGGATATGTGTGAATAACCCCCTCTTTAGAGGGATCTTTATAATAAGCCTCTGCCAACTATCAGCAGGCACTTTGATAATTAAAAGTCAAATAAAGACAAGAGTGCTGGAATAGGACCATGTACAGGAGATTCCCCCCAAAGGAACCTTTCTGTGAAAAGTATGGCATGTGTAAAACCATTTAAATTCTGGAAAGTGGAGAATGGTAATCTGAAAGTGCTGTGGTTTCTTCACAACACAGCAGCACCTAATGCAAAGGCAAAGGCAATTTACAGGATAACTCAAACTAGTACAATGAGAAACGGCATTTCAGTACTTGAATTGAGGTGTCATCCATTCAGAGTGACCTCTTTGTAAAAGACTGAAAGAAATTAAACTGGTTTTGTGCAGACAAGGAGTTCCCATCAAGTCTTGTTTGCCAATACTGGCACAGCAAGAGACATGCTCATAATGAATGTGTGATTGTTCTCTCCTCTCATAAACATCACTTGCATACATTATCTTCAGACAGGCTCAGTTCAGTAATTTGGTCAGAGTCCAGTGCCTGCTCTGCAGAATTTTAAACCATGTTTGTCTCAAGTCTGGGCTCCTCACCCTCTCAGTGGAGTAAATAAGATTCTAAAAAGGACAAATGCTATGCCTCATATGGTAAAATGAAGTTAAAAATACAATAATAGTGGAAATGCTTATTATAAGCTTTGAGTGCTGTGTAAAAGTGGAAAAGGCATTTGATTTTTAGGGTTAGGAAGTCTGCTCTGATATTAACTCTTTTTGCCTGTGGAATCCTAGGGCTTTCTTCTGCTCTCTTACACCACTGTAACTCCAGTATCATCAGCAGAGATCAGAATCAGGTTCATAGAATGCAGCTGCCCTGTTAACCCTCCTCATTTGTCTCGTTGGATGTTCTGCTGTAGTCCCTGGGCTAATACATAGTTGCTTTGCTCAGCCCCAGTGATTTAGAAGGGGTGGCATGGTAAATGAAAGTCTCTGCCAGCTGCAGAGTTGGCTGTCTGGCTCCTAGTCCCTGTAGTCCTGTTGATGAAAAATCCCATCCCTACTACACTCTTTATGAACTGCTCTGATAAAAGCCACAATAAATTTATCTTCATTACAACTGCTGGGGCAGCATGCTAAGTCCAGTGTCCATAGCAGTGGAATCCTCAGCAAGAGGGAGCCATGATTTACCATGGCATCATACAAGGAGGGACAGAGAAGGGTATTTTTTAGCATGAAATTTAAGCAGGTGCCAACATCCAAGGTAATCCTGAGGCTTAAAAAGGAAAAATGAGTGATTATCATACCAAAAAGAAACATGATTCTTTCTCTGACTTTCAAGCCAGCCTTTCAAGCCTTCTTGTGCTCAGCCCCACCTTGGCCCATCAGATATTTATGGTTACACAAATTTAGCTGGAAATAAAGTCAAGCGTTTGGGCTGACATAAAATTTTGGAGACAACTTTTCAGTGTCCTGAAGCTTCCCAATGGAATTATTAAGATTTCTGATGGGGAATAAAATCCATTACTCTTTCCCCTTTTCCTACTTTTTCAGCACTTACACTCCCCCTCGTTCAGCAAGCACTTCCAGTGCTTTCTTAGCTGGGTTTATTAAACCCTTTGTAGTTAATGAATCACAGTAGCAGTGTTTTTGCCCTCAAGAAGGCAGCTTCAAAACTGAGGAATACAGTGACTGGAATTCATGGAAAATGGGTATTTAAAGTGCTTCCTTGCTGCTAGCTGCTGCTGCTGCTGCTCGGGAGGAATGAAAAGCTGCTGCTTTCATATTCTTATCCATTTGTAGTGAGGAATTTCCAGATGTCAAGATATGAGACTAGGTTGCATTAGTACCATCATGCAGCAAGGGTGAAGAAACCTTTTCTTTCTGTGGAAAAATAATAGAAATCTATGTCTGGAAGGGACCTTGAGAGATCATTTAACCCAGTGGTTTTCATTCTGTAGTCCATGGACCCCTGGAGCTCCTCAGACTATGTCTAAGTGCCTGTAAAAGATGACTATAATCAATCAAAAGTATGTGAATTCCTACACTTACAGTTCAAAGTAAGTGTACTTTAAATGTAAAGAAGTTGTAAATCACAGATTTAATCCATTTCTCAGCACAGAGCCAGCTTCAAGTGTACCATGTCTATCTAACCTGTTCATAAAAAACCAGCAATGATGGCAGTCTAAAGCCTTACCTAGTTAATCTGTTCCACTGCTTAACCCCCCTTACAATGAGGAATTTTTAAATTAAATCTCCATTGCTGAAAATAAAGCCACTTTGCTTGCTGTTCTACCTTTGATGAAAATGGAGAATACCTGATCACTGCCCTCTTGGCAAAAAAATGCTTTAAAATATATAAAAGGATATGTTCTCCTTAGTCTTTTCTGAGCTAAATCATCCTATTTCTTTCTGTGTTTTTCATGTCACATTTTTTAACCTCTGATTCTTGTTGCTGTCCTCTAGATTTTCTTAGTTTGCCTATATCCTTCTTGAAGTCTGTTGCTTAGGCCCCATATACGTATTGCATTTAATACATCCAGTTAATCACATCTTAAGTTGTAACCCAACCACATGTTCAATCAATTAATGACATGATAAAACACGGAATAAGCCACAGAGTTATTCCACAAAAACTGTAATAACTTTGTGGCTTCTTTTTATCATCCCATTAATTGAATGTGTGGCCAGGTGCTTCCCTGCATCTGGGAGCCCATCAGTTTTTGGGGCTCCCAGGCAGAGGGATGCACCATGTGCTATCATGGCTGTGAGTCCTATAGCTGACAAGACTTGTAGCCATGGCAGAGCTCCATGTGTTGCCACAGCTGCAAGTCCTGCAGCTGACAAGACTCCCAACCACAGCAACATGCCATGTGTTGCTGTGGCTGGGAGCCCACAGCTGATGGGACTGCCATCCACAGGAACACCCAGGTTGCTGTCACAGATGCGAGTCTCATCAGCTGCAGGGTTTGCAGCTGTGGCAATGCAGTAACATGTATGGCATGGAAGGAGGTGCTATTGTGTGTATCATGCATCAGATTGTATGGTACCTTTAACTGAATGTCTAGAGGGGCCCTCAAGATTGGACATCATTATCCAACAAAGGCCTCTTCATCACTGAGGGGAATGGAACAATAAGCACACCTATCTAATGCACACCATTCTTGGTGATGAGACATATCAGAAGGTGGAGCTAGAGGAGCTGATTCTCTGCAAACATGTATCCTCACTGCTGCCCTGATCTAGGCTGGTTGCAAAAAATCCAGTGACACAGGCCTGCTTTATTATATCCTAGTAGAATAATTCTCAGCCACATAGGCTTTAAACTTACTAGACTGTTTTACTAGAGAAAAAAATGTGTGGGGAGGTCTGCCCTCAGCCCCACAGCACCTGTGTTCCTACCCAGGAGCTAATTCTACCCAAGCTCCAAATAAATCCTGCATCCCCAATTCCTTTAATCAATTCTGCCACCTATCAGTTCTGGCCCCACATGTTTTCTGTCTTTGCAACCCATCCACCAATTCTGCTCTCACATCTGGTTTGCTCTTTGCTCCTCTGAATTCACCCACTTACCCCAGTTTTGCCTCTGTTTCTGTTCTAGCTGCTCCTATTCATTGCCATGTGTCGGGGGCGGGGGGGTGGAGCAGGGCAGTTCAAAAGGTTTTCATCTTTATCACCCTTCCCAGGACAGGTGTTTCAGTGAGGAAGAGGTGCTTCCCCATTTTTCATGAGAGAAGAGGGAGACAAGCTGTCTAGAGCTCCTGGGCCAGTGTGTTGGCCTTCTGTTCCCTGCAGGCTGCCCAGTACGCAGTCAGGTAGAGAAAGCAATCAATCAGGCTGGGTCTCCTTAAAGCAGCACTAAAGATATGCTTCCCTCTGGGACCCTGTCTCTTTTTGGAAATATTCTTGCAATTACTCTTGCAGTTGTAGCCCGGTGCACTTTCAGCATTTCTTATAACATCGAAAATCCAGCTGAACACCTGATCAAATATTTGGAATGTTTGGGTAAGATTGTTTGAAAATAACTCTGAAAATAGTGTGCGCAATCTTGGTTATTATTTTACTGCTCCTTTAAGTTTTCTCCTTTCCATTCAAACTTTTACTACTGTTAGCTTTTGGGGATTTATTGCAAAATTTTTGGATTTTCTTCAGGGCATGTAGATATGAATACATGTGAGGATAAATTTCCCTTACAAGGGTTTAGGTGTACAACTTACATCCATGTTAACATACTTTGCACTGCTAAATTTTCATGTACTAACCTGAAACTGCGCTCTCTTAATAAAGACTAAGCATCATTAAAAATCACAAGACCCATTCTGATATTAACAAGGCTTGATACCCCTATCCCTTTACAATTTGGCAGTGGCTACAGGTAGAATAACTCCTTTGTGGAAGTAGAGTTTATCAAAGTGCTTCTTCTCTATGACCCTCTTGCAGCCTGCTGTACTCCTAAAGCAAAGAGAAATACCTTTGAAACCACTTTGCAAATGTGATTATGATGATAACATTTTAGTTGTTGAACCCAGAAGGCTGAACAGTAACACATTCTTCCAACCAAAGGGACCAGAACGTATGTGATTTTTTTTTTTCCTGGCCATGGAGAACGATATACATTTTACTTCCTTTGCCTCTGATTGGTTTTCATGTGCTCTTTCCCCTTTTTCAGCCCTTTGAATGGGATTACCCACTTTGCTAGGGATAATCAATCAAACTCTGATATACTACTGTGTTATTAAGGCTTGTAATGACACTTCTTTCAGCTTAGTGATGCTAGCTTAGTTCTCAAACAATGCATCACATGACAATAGCTCTGTGGTTCTTTTCCTTCTGACCTCACACACTACTAAAATATTGTCCTGTGGATATGAAATGAAAAGGGTACAACCTTATTTCTTCAAAGATTGGCCAATCTAGCCCAGAGGTATAATACAATTCCAAATTTTCCTTTTAGGAATCATCTTTTATAAGTAATATTTTTCAGAGTTAAGTGGTAGGTACACAATTGTGAAATAAAATATTTCAGCTCAGTGCCCTGAAGCTGTATGGGGTTTTATGCAGTAGTAACTGCTCAGTTTCATTAAGGGAAGGCTCAGATACATCAGTGAGTTTGGAGCTCTCTGTCCGTTGGAGAGCACTTATTTTAGAGTTGTCTCCATGACTGTAGGTAACTTGATTACCCACGATAGTGATAATCGCCTACTGAAATTCACCATCCAGCACATGGTGTCAAAGGTCTGCAGCAAGGCAGCAACCCTTGACTTCAGGAGGGCCGATTTCACTGAGTTAAGGAGATTAGTCGGGGAGGTAGTGAGGTCCCGGTGGGGAGGGGAGTCCAAGATGAGTGGTCGTACCTTAAGGAGACGATCCTCTGAGCCCAAAGGGTGACAGTGCCAATGTGAATCAAAGGGGGCAAGATTGCTCAAAAGCCCCCATGGCTCGCCAAAGGCATTCAGGAACATCTGAAAGCTAAAAAGGAGGCGTACACCCAATGGAAGGTTGGGGCCATCACCAAGGAGAATTATACCTCCATTGCTCGAGACTGTAGGGGGGCTGTCAGGAAGGCTAAGGTGGAGACAGAACTGGGACTAGCGACCCAGATCAAAAACAACAAGAAGTACTTTTTTAAATACATAGGGAGTAAAAAGAAGGCACCTGGTAACGTGGGGCCCCTGCAGGACACGCTTGGCAATCATGCAGTTGCACCAAACGATAAAACTGACCTCTTTAACAAATTCTTTGCCTCCATATTTCTGAGCAGGGACTGGGACATCCCTCCCACTGGGATTCTGGATGAACTCAGGAGAGGCACAGCCAGACCCAGGGTCAGAGTGGACCTAGTCAGGCAACTTCTGGTGGGACTGGACATGTTCATATCAGGAGGTCCAGATGATTTCCACAGAAGGGTGCTGAGGGAATTGGCAGAAGCCATTGCGGGACCCCTGGCACAGCTCTACGAGCACTCGTGGTGCTCTGGCGAGGTGCCAGAGGATTGGAAAAGGGCCAATGTGGTCCCCATTTTCAAAAAAGGGAGGAAGGAAGACACAGGAAACTATATGCCCGTTAGTCTTACCTCAGTTCTGGGGAAGCTCTTTGAGAAAATTATCCAAGAATACATCTGTGAGGGACCAGCAGGGGAGATTACGCTTAGGGGCAACCAACATGGGTTCATTAGAGGCAGGTCCTGTCAGACCAACCTGGTTGCCTTCTACGGCCCGGTCACAAAATCCTTGGATGCAGATGTCATGGTGGATGTATTCTCTGGACTTCAGGAAGACCTTCGACACTGTCTCTCACCCCCATTCTCATTAAAAAAACTAGGTGACTGTGATGTTGATGCCTACACAGTCAGATGGGTCACAAATTGGCTGGAGGGCCACACCCAGAGAGTGGTGGTGGATGGGTCATTTTCGACCTGGAGGAATGTGGGCAGTGGGGTTTCCCAGGGCTCGGTCCTTGGGCCTGCACTGTTCAACATCTTCATCAGCGACTTGGACAAGGTGGTGAAAAGCACCTTGTTCGAGTTCCTGGATGACACTAAGATGTGGGGAGCAGTTGGCATGTTAGATGGAAGGAACAGGCTACAACTAGATCTGGACAGGTTACAAGGGTGGGCGGATGAGAATAGGAATGGTTTCAATACTGACAAGTGCAAGGTACTGCACTTGGGGAGGAAGAACCAGCAGCATACCTACAGGCTTGGGAACTCCCTTCTCATTAGCACAGAGGCAGAAAAAGACCTTGGAGTCATTATTGATTCCAAGATGAACATGGGCCGCCAATGTGGGGACATGGTCAGTAAGGCTTAACCGCACCTTGTCATGCATCCACAGATGCATCACGAGCAGGTCCTAGGAAGTGATCCTCCCCCTCTATGTGACATTGGTCAGACTGCAGTTGGAGTACTGCATCCAGTTCTGGGCATTGCGCTTCAGGAGGGATGTGGACAGCATTGAGAGGGTCCAAAGGAGGGCCACTTGCATGATCAGGGGACAGCAGGAAAGGCCATATGAGGAGAGGCTATGGGACCTGAACCTGTTCAGGCTCCACAAGAGAAGGCTGAGAGGGGATCTGGTGGCCATCTATCAAATTACCAAGGGGGACCAGTGGGGAACGGGAGAGACCCTGTTCCTCTGAGCACTACTAGGAGTAACTAGGAATAATGGCCATAAGTTAACTGAGAGTAGGTTCAGGCTGGACATCAGGAAGCACTACTTCACAGTCAAGGTGGCTGGAATCTGGAACCAACTTCCAAGGGAAGTGGTGCTTGCTCCTACCCTGGGGGTCTTCAAAAGGAGGCTAGACAATCACCTTGCCGGGATTGTTTGACCCCAGCATTCTTTCCTGCCCATCGACTTGATGATCTGCTCAGATCCCTTCCGACCCTACCAACTGTGAAACTATGATTCGTCATTAAACATGCTCCAGTAAATTCTCATCCAGTAGAGGAGATCAGAGAGAAAGAGATCTAGCTTGTTTGAGTAATGTGGTGCACACTGCACCAAATATGACCTCAGTGCATGTTTTCAATCTGTACAATTGGTGAGATAGAAATCCTGTAAATACTGTTGATATATTAAAAAAACAATATAAAATAAAACCCTTACAGGAAAGTGATTCTCTCTAAAAGGTTAAATCCAAACAAATGCAACTTGGGCAATATATCATCCAGTTGATAACAGGCTTACATAAATGGGGTAAATGGCTTTTCAGATCTAGATCATGAGTTCAGCTATGTCAAGGACGAAGGAACACTCTCTGGTCATATGCTCAGACAAGTTAACTCATGCATTACAACTTTAAAACCAAAAAGTTATTTTTTATTTGGATTCTCATTCATGGTGTGTACCAGCCTTGTACAACAATTTATAGAGCTCCTAGGCATCAGTATATGCTGGAGCTGTGGGTGCAAACTACCCATGTCCCTATGCTCCCCCACCCAACAACACCTTAGGGATGCCCTCCCTCAGTGTTCACTAGCTGTCCTTTTTCATGTGGCTGAGCATCATTGTGCTTATGACCTCATGGCTTCCACTGGAATTGTTATCTGGCACCTGCTGAATGTAAGACAAGGAGAGGCTTCTTAGATCTGTCTGTGTTTTGTGCTTTGTAAGTCAATCACAAGCTTCTGTGCCTATGTCAAAAGAATTATTGTTCCCCTTCCACCATGGTGACTCAAAACACTTCTCTTTGCTAAATTCTACTGCAAGACTGGCAAAGAGCAGATTCCAACTCAGCAGAGTTCCTACGAACTCAGCAGAACCTATTGGGTCTTCTGTTCCTAGACTGCGTGGGCTCCAGTTCAGGTTTGGGCTGCAGTAATTGGACAAGGATATAGAGATTCAGACACTAGAGTTTTGTAAAGCAGAGTTTTGTAAATCTGCTCTTGAGTCTGACCATTAGCTGAAACCATCACAACAATGCAGCAGTGAGAACAGGAGATGGCTGTTGTGAACTGAGAGACACTTTCAATAAAGTTATTTTCCCAAAACAAATTCCATTAAAAATCTCAGGGGCATAAAGTCTTTATTAATCAAAACCCTGAATGTTGACAAATGTAAGGCAATACTCATTGGGCTCCAAATAATAAACAGAAGAACAGAGATCTGAACTACACAACAACAACCTTGGAAATGACTTTGAAGTGATGGTAGATTTTGTGTTTTTTTAATGGATGGATTTAAAGGTAGTTAGCTGTGTTAGTCTGAAGTCAGGCAGAAGGCAGGGTAGATTAGCACTTTTATAGACTAACAATCAGAGTTGTATAGGATAAGCTTGTTGCCCTGTGGGGTCAGGCTAACTTTCAGGATCTCAATATTGTGCTGTTAGACAGGAGGGTGTAACACAATTGCACATATACAAACACACAAATCAATTAAGTGCATACACGTGCACACTATCAGCTCAGGCACATACACATTCAAACCAGCCTAGGCACATGCATACCGATTACCATTCAAGCACCTACACTATGCACCCCAAAAGTTAGACACAGATCACTAATTCGTATATCATGCACACAATGCCATATATATATATATATATACACACATATATATATGTACACATATATATACACATACACACAGACCCCCTCCTCACACTAGCAACTCAGATACACACACGTTCCAAATAACTAGTTTAGGTTTATGCACACCTATCACCAGTTTAAGCCCATACATGCTACACACACCAAATTTAGACAGAATCAGTTACCAGTTACCAACACCTGCACATTCAATACACATATGTGGATTACTAATTCATATACCACACACACACACACACAGTGATATTATATATGTATATATATATGTGTATTCACTGATTCACACGCATACCACCCACCTACACATACACGCAGGTCAGTTCCTAAGTTGGGTGTTGTGATGTGTATGTATGTATGTGCTTGGTATACTTGGGATACCTGGGGAAAGGATAAGGTAAGGAAGTAGAAGTGTAGGGAGTTAACGTTACCAGGACCAGGATTAGAACTGGTAGACTAGAGGGGCCTGGGCTGAAGAACTGAGTGTTGGGGGTAACTTTAGGTTAATTGATCTTAATTGATTAAAAGACAA